>NC_044194.1:36271375-36571375 GCF_900880675.1 Sparus aurata
CTTCTCTCAGCTGAAGGAAACAGGGCCTCTCTCATTGGAAGTAACAGTCCCCATTATTTTTCAAAATAACTTGAAGATGAAATGATATAAGGCAACAGTAGTGTTTTGATCAATCTTTAGTGACCCATAAAAATGTTACTTAGGAAAATACACTTCAGATTTGGCTATAACACACACACACACACACCAGTGGCAGTTCTAGACCAGTTTTAATAGGGGGGGCCAGGTTGGGGCCGGCTTTTTTTGTAGGGGGCACATACAACCCGGAAAAAAAAAAAAAAAAGATTAAATCCCTCATTCAGACAAAGCAGTGTTTACAATTTCAGCAATTTTGATTGGGTAGTAAACTGCTGAGACACTTTATTTCTGCCTTTCCCTTCAGAACAAAATCATTGCAAGAAATTCTGTCATTGTATTATTAATGCAGGACTCACAGTAAGGGGGGCCACAGGGGGGTCCAGACTCACAGTTACAGGGGCACTGGCCCCTGTTGGCCCCCCCCCCTAGAAACGCCCCTGACACACACACACACATACACACACACACCACACATATATATATATATATAATTGCTTCAGTTATTGATCTGTTTGTGGCTAGCATTAAATAATCACAGCAACCAATTACTACTTCAACATGGGCATGAGTATTGTTTAAAGACATACTTTAATGCAATATGAATCCTTCACCAAAAAGCGACAAAAAACACAGCTGTGGTTTGTGTTGTGGAATTCCCTCGTCTCAAAAATGTCATCCTTTTGTATCATGTTACTGTAACATCAATGAAAAAGGTCCTGTTCAGTTGTTTACAGTTAGCATTAATTTTGATTATCAAAAGTCTGAGTTTCAGTTTGGATAGTTTCTTGAATCATGTCCCTCATTGCAATGTTTACAAGATGTCTGTTAACCTACAAATTATTACCATCTTTTAATTCATTTCAGAATGTCCCATTCATCAAGGGTCAACCAGTTTTCCCTACAAAAAAATACTGAGGGAAAGAATCAGGGAGGTTTGTTTAAAAAGCATTAGACATTACTGAAACAATGATAAAAATACCTCTTGGAACCATATAATTGTCCAACAGAAAGAAGTCTTGATAGCCATTATTCTTTGTTTAAAAATAGGGTTTCAGTTAGTCGAAAGCCAGACTGCACAAACAATAATGAAGTGACAACACTTAACAAATATGGTTTGATTTCAATATGTGTTTGAAAACATTACAAAATATGCTGAATATTTAGATACTACATCATTGTTCATTTAGGATTTAGGAATTTGTGTAATGCTTCATGTAACAATGTCCAGCCATTCATTACGTACATTTGTACTTACACAAATTGTGTTTTCAGTAATTTCACATTTTCTTGTCATCACATTAAGTTAATTAAAAACCAAAGATCGAAATTTTCTACATTTTCAAAATTGTATGGAAAGCATGACAATTTGATAATGCTTATATGTAAGAGTTAGACCTGCTGACTATTATTTCACTTTATTGTGTGAATTCACTTGGACTTACTGTTGTATTTACAGTTCAGTATGTGTAATATTGCCATTTGTCGAAAGAACATTTGATTAATTTTACCTTATGTCTTTCTTTCTTCGCTAAGGGCCATGCCGAGTTGTTGGTGCAGTGGCATCCTTGCTCTGGATGGTGAGTATGTTACCTGAACTTTACTTTACTGTAGATGATTGGGCCTGGGGCAACAGGACTAACACAAATATAACATGTCTAACAACTTGTCAAGCAAGTTACATAGCGGTCAAATAATGTTTGTGCAATGTAGTGCATTGGATTTAAGGTAAAAATACAGTATACAACAAAAGTAAGTATACCCCTGTGCATTATCACTAATTGTTAAATGATTCAAAATTGTATCATCTTACAATAATTGTAGCATTTTAGGGTAAAGGGTATGGTATTTTATCTTATTTTTAGTTCAGAACCCAAAAAAGATATTATTTGAATATGGTGTGTTTAACTATTAACTATTGAATGAGGTTTTTTAACTACTGTTGTGGTTGGTTTAAACCTTTTATAAGCTGTAGGTGTTGGGAGCTGCTCTATAATGTCATTGACTTGAGCAATGGGAATAAAGCTGATTCTGAATACAGAACCAAATCAATATTACTGTCAGTGTATAGAATTAAAACGATCTTCTTACATACTGTGATTCAGAAAATGATTTCAATCTGCTGTTAAATCTTGAAGGCAGTTGTATAAGTTTTATGCCATATTTTGAGGTCTCAATACCTGATGATTCCATGTCTCATTGTAAATAGTGCAGTTGCAGCGTAGTACTCCAAACAGTTACAAACAATGTGATTATGTAAACTTTCTGTCTTACAGTGGGGCAAAGTGGAAAAACTCCTGGGAGCCAAAAGAGAATGTACAAATTTAACACCATCCCGAAAATGCGTGTTTGCATGTATTGTTTGTTGCTGTGTGTTCCATTCAGAATTGTTTATATGAAAATATTTTCATACATCGTTTTTTTTTATAACTGATTTTGATTTGTCAGATAATTCCTGTAGTGAATCTTGACAATATGTTCATGAGTTCTGTCTGTTATGTCACTGCTTTATAAAGTGCATGAGCTAAATTTTCTGTATTTTAGGAGGCTGGATATTTGTCAAATAAAACATTTTTGAAATAACATACCTGTCGCTGACTGTGTTCCTTCATATATACTTGATTTTAATGATTGTTTACAATCTGTCAATTAATAGCCTAAATGAGTGTGCTTTAAAAAAGCACATAGAATTTCTGTTATTCTTACCAGAAATCATTTTTGTGGGAGTGTAACATATATATATCAGTGTGCTTTATCTTAAAAACAAGAGAGAGAATGACTTTCCTGATGTATTCTGAATGTAAAACTTTCCTTTTTTGGCGTATTTTGTCATCATTTCTTACAGCAGAAATGTTTTCCACCCCCAGGATTTCCATCTATGTGTTATGTCTGTTTGCGCATCCATCCAACAGTGTCTCAGTGAGCTGAAGTCAATACACAGAAAAGAGGGAAGAGTACACCCTGCTCACACAGCTAACTAAGTGTTAAATGTATTCACACTCATGTTCATCTACTGTCACATAACTTATTCATCATGCTTGGTCTGTGGAATAACACCTATAAGAACTAGGTAAGATAATGCCAGAGAGAGGCATCATCCAGATACTACTGTAGAGTACCTGTGAGCCCACAGTCAGCAAAAGTTTTTTAGCTTTACATCTATAATGTGTATTTGGGACAATTTTGGCTTTTTTCACCATCAAAGGCTTGTAGATCCTTTGAATAGTCAATATAGGCTATTACTACGTAATTCGTACTTCCGTTCCTATTGGAGAACGGAGGACACGCTGTCCGGAAGTATTTTTCCTCACGTCTTTTAAAGATATCCCCCACATACCTCAACATAAAAACACTAAAGTGTACTTGATTATTAAACAGTGCGATGGGTTAATGTTATTGCCATCAGTTTTAATTATTTCTCCTTCGATTCTGAGAAATCAGTTATTTTTGCCAGTTTTAGAAAGGGAAGTCTACATTACCCATGATCCTCAGCCACCGTCGCTATGGAGACGAAGCCAGTCCGCAATGCGTTACCAGACTGTATAAAATAGTGCGTTATCTGTTACAAAATCACTGCCTGATATCAGTCTGGACCCAGGCAAACAAAACCGTCATTTATTTCAAACTGATGAAGATGTTTTCGTGAAGTCGCCCCCTTCATGCACGCACACGCGCGCGCATGTCGAAGGCTCCACGCCCAGGGGTGTCTGCACACGAGACGACAGCCGACAGCGGTCACTCGGCCGTAGGCAAGGATCCCGCAGATCTCCCGCCCCTGCCCGCGTCAGACTACTGTTTTGGCTTAAATATCTGAAATAAAACAAACAAACAAACTTTTTAAAAACATGTATCATCTAGATGCAGTCTAATTAGTAGTTCGGCTGTACTAGACATTTCATATTTTAAGTAGATATATGATTTTACAACCCTATCTACAATTCTACTTTAGAAACCGGAAGTACTACAACTGTGGTGCTGATTTGTATCAATCTAAATGGCGTGGCTCTAGGGAATTGCAGTTTTTTATAATTATAGGAGTTTTTTCCTAGAATTGGAAGTTGTAAATGCTGAATTGATAGTATACTGAGCAGTTTAAGATGATAGTAAACACATATGTGTAATCGGATTTTAAATATCTAATTATTAAATGGGTGATGATTAATTTGAACCATATTTGACAGCGCCCCCAGTTGGTGACTATACTCACATGATAGCTGAGATAAAGAGTTCTCTAGAGCAGTTACACTTATGTCTGTAGCCCCTTTTTTGGCTGAATTATAGGCCTTCAAACTAGCACCAAGGTCAAGGTTCAAAGGTCAGCATTTCAAAGCAGGAGCCATGTAGAATCCTCATACTGACATATGTTACTCTCCAGGTCGAGACCTTTCCAATGATGTATTTGGTTTAGCTCCACAGCAAAGTTTTATTTTTTTTGTTTCCTTGACACACACTATCCAAGGGCTAGTTTCAGAGAGCACTTTGAGGGCACAGTATATTAAATCAAGCTGTTTGTTTCTTTTTTCTTTTTTTGTGTAGAAATAGTGACCAGCTGAAGTCACTTTAAGAGCTTACAATACTGATGACAATCTAGGCCATTAATACAGGCTCGGGGGAAGGCCTGGGTTAGGTTAGTGTTAGGGTTACAACTGAAATGACCAATCTATTTTCATTCCCAGTTAATCAAATAGAAAATGTACTTAAATATTAAACAAACCCCACACCCTGGTCACAACTAAACAGTAAAACATGGATTTTATAATACTGCCTTTTAGTAAAATTGAGATAATCGCTGCCACATGGCAACACCATACGTTAAAGATCCCCCCCCACAAATGTTGTGATGTATAAAAATACTCTGCTTGGAATAATGTGTCTCATAAAATGTCACCCATATACTTGTCCCTCATTGAAAAATCAAGAATCTATAAATATGAAAGGCATATGAAAATATGAAACCCTAAGGCGCGGCTGCAGGGGAGAGAGAGGTGGAGAGCGCTCAGGAGAGCAGAGCCAGGTGAGTGACTGACAGAGCTGGCATCCAGTATCTAATCTCTCTCTTCCTTTAGCGTGTCAGACCTCAGATGGAGCATGCACAGGGAGGATTGGAGCGGGGTTAAGGGGAGGGCCGGGTGAATGCGTGGTGTAGACCAGAGGCAGTGGACGGCTCTCCGGCGGGCTGCCGGAGTCGGGCGACCGGGAGCCGGAAGCTGGACCTGTGGCGGCTGACCCTTGTGGTGCCAGGTGATCCTCTGCGAGAGCGACCGCGGCCGCGAGGTCCGGCGGTCGGTGGTACCTCTCCCACTCCGAAGTCCACTTCGGGTGACCCTCCACGAATTGCTCGAGCACGATTTGCTCGAGCATCCTCTCCTCCGACGCTTTCTCCCCCGGCTGCAGCCGCCGGGTCGCAGCATCCTTCAGCTGCTGCGCAAACGTGAAGGACCGGCCAGCGGAGCCAAACTTGATTGTCCGCAACCGACAACGGTGATCATCGAGGGAGAAGGATCTGGTTCAGTACGGCTTTCTTAACAGCCTGAAGGCTCCCCCGAGCGGAGACCGGCAGGCCGAGGGCTGCTGTCTGAGCCTCCCCCGACAGTAACGGGAGAAGCCGCACGGCCCACTCTGCCGCCGGCCAGTTTATGAAGTGCGATGCCCTATACCGAGTCTGTTTACCTCCGCCTGCTCTCGGTTCATCGCGGCGATCTCCCCGAGCTTCGCACCCAGTGCCATAACCGGCTGAGGATGCTGCGGCCCCGTCACCCTTTCCAGGCTACCATGGGTTCTCGCGGAAAAATCACACACGCAGTACTGGGATCTACGCCTCTTTTATTTCAGCCCATTTACCACAATCTTGCAGGCCTAGGGACCGAACCCGGCTCGTGCGTCTTAATGGTATGGGTATTGGAACCCGGCCTCAGTGTATGTGCACAAAAGATCACAACATACACAATAACATCAAACAGAAGTAAGGTAATAAAACTTTACATAGCCATATAAACAGGATGAGGACAAGGTTATCATATTGGCGTCTACATTTCACATTCATCAGTATGGGTACTGGAACCCAGCCCAAGCATATGTGCACTAGAGGATTATTAACATTTAATCAAGAAGTACAGCCTTCTACTGTCAAACTCTGCATGTGCATCCTTCTGCATAGTGAAGCCTAAACATTCACTTAACATTAACTGAACCAAAACACAACAACAGGGTAGACACACGCAAGTATACAATATCTACAATTCATCCTCAGACACATCTGGACCGCTGTTGTCATGTTCACTTTCATCTTCATAGTCCTCGAGGTCTTCCTCCAACGTGAAAATAGAGGGGTCTGTGTCAAGTGTGTAGGTGTAGGTGGTAGTGACAGTGCTCAGTTTCTGCTGGAGAATGTACTGCTTTTGCAGAAGACAGCAGTGCAGTCCCCTGTATCCCTCTTCGGTCAGCTCTCTGGAAGAAGCTAAATTAAAAAGTGAAGAAAAATGAGACTGAAAATTAGGCAGCTTTTATAATGACTATTGAAGTTGGTAACATGTAATGCAGTTTGAATGCCCGACTCTGAGGCTTTACATTTTATAAAATATTTGTGGAACATACTATGGTTCTTGATGTCCTCTTTCGTCTTATGAAGGAGGTTGTCCAGTTCGTTCAACGCCTTTTTTAGAGACTGACAATGCTGGGTCATCTCCTTCACAATGATCAGTTTCTCCTCTTCCAGACGCCTGACGAGCATGACCTGATCAAAGAGTCGCCTCTTCAAGCGGAGGCTCACCACTGTTTTGGAAAAGAGAACTGATTGACAAAACCAAAACACAAACATTTTCCACCATAGGTCTAGCACAGTGTTCTTCATTGTATTACATACTGTATGTCATGAGATGACAAATTAGTAGGCAGATTTACTAAGAAGGACTAGTGTGTAAGATTTAGCGGCATGTAGCAGTGACATTTTAGATTGCAACCAACTCTCCTCACATCTCCTTTCCCAAGTGGTAGTCTAACTATGGTGGCCGATGCAAAAACACGACCGGCCCCATCTAGAGCCAGTGTTTGGTTTGTCTGTTCTGGGCTACTGGAGTGTAACATGGCGGCCTCCATAGAGGGGGACTCACAACCGCAGACCACGTGTAACCACACCAGCCCAGGACCTCCACATACAGCATGTTCACCTCAACGATCGGCTGAGACCATATTCCCCCCTCCGTTTTCAATATTAACATCGTGCACACAACATCGTTTTCAAAAAAGTTGTCATTTACATCAACCCGCCGTCATGCACCATTATAACTATGCCAAACCTATGGGCAGCAGTGTAGGGAGAAAGATTTAAAAAAAAAAGGGTTTTTCATGTAAATAAGAGGCCAAAGCGCAGGGAAATATCTGCGTCTTCCCTCGGTGTACACGGGGTGTGAGCATGTTTGGGATGCTCTGGATAGGCATATATCTGACAGTGTGTTAGAGTTCCTGCTAATATCCATCAGCTTCGCACAGCCATGCACATTTCAGAGTGGCCTTTTATTGTGGCCAGCCTGAGGCACACCTGTGCAATAATCATGCTGTCCAATCAGCATCTTGATGCCACACCGGTGAGGTGGGATGGATTATCTCGGCAAAGAAGAAGTGCTCACTAACACAGATTTGTGAACAAAATTTGAGAGAAATAGTTCTTTTGTGTATATAGAAAATGTTTTAGATCTTTGCTTACCATCTCCTTGCGCTTCCCAAGGCAGAATTACATCCTCAGAGAGACTGCATGCTGCTTCTACGTCAACTTTCTCCTCACAGGCAGCGATGGTGTTGTAATGTAGTCCCTTCTCTCTGAGTCTCTTCTTGAGCTCACTTAGTCTCCTCCGTTTGCGTCCCCTTGTTTGGTTGCTGTCTGTAAGGTTAAAAAATGATTAGAAAAAAAAAAGCACGATAGATAGATAGATAGATAGATGCAATATCAAATACCATTTTGTCTATAGAGATCATGCTTCTTTCTTCGGAGGGAATAAATGATCTCATCAATTTCTCTCTGGAGCTCTTCCTGGCTACTGTGAGTTTGAGGTTTCTCTTGAGAAACAGAAAACAGGAAAAGCTGACCATTTAAAAAAAAAAAAAAAAAAAAAAAGTAAGTATCACTGTAAACATGTAACCAAATGTATACACCAGCAACCATATTACATACCAGTGGCAGCCCATTGCTTGACATCCCACACCCACTGCTCTGTGTCTTCCAGAGAGATGTTGAGCTCCTGCTTGAGACTCTCAAGACTGGCGGATTCCATTTCTGCTCTCTGTGTCGTCTATTTTGAATGATAAAAAAAACAAACAAACAAAAAAAGGATCTGTTAATGAATAATGTTTGCTGAATACTTTTTCATTAGTCAACATGTGTATAATGCCGATATTCAAAACTACAAGGAGTGACCATAGAATGACCAATGTAAATGTTCACATACAGTATAGACTTCTTACTTTGACAAATCTCTTTGCCAGTGTCTTGTGGAGACTCTCCACCTGCCTCTGGTTCCATCCCATGGCAAGAACAGTTAGCATATCTCCTCTGCCTGGAAAAACAAAACAGAAAGATGCAAATTTAAACCAATTTTACAATCTGGTACTGTGTCAAAGCATATAATTTTCTATACCAACCTGACTTGGTCATGTATTTTGTAGTCAGAGCTGCTCTTGAGAGGAAGCTATTGACCTGTTCCACCTCCTCACCAACAGTATTTCCTGCACCATCCTGGCTTCTGCCACCCCACCTCACCTGATTCCAAAACATAACAATAAGATCAAGAAATTTAGCATCAGAATCATATTTATTAGACTGTGCATTGTCAATTAAATTCAGTGTCATGAGCAAATTCAAGTCTAAAATGTTCTGGGGTAGAATTACGCTGCAAAGATATTACAACTGCTGTTAGTTTAAGCTTTAACCTCTGTTCAATGAGTATTTCTATATTATAGATATCTAAATTATAGAGCCATTTCATGGGTTTTTGAAGTCTATCCTGCAGGCGACCCTGCTGTACAGTTTCAAGAAACTTTACAGGTACATGGTTGCATATAACATGCTAAATAATTTCACAAATGTGGACAACCGTTTCTGAAACCTGTACCTGAAGTGATAAAAAAGAGCAATGTTTCCTGTGCAAGAGACTGTAGGGATATGTTCCTCTAAAACATCCTATGACACATACACATTTAACTTGCGCACTGTACCTCGCATTTGCCAGTGTGAGCCTTGGCATGCATTACAGAGAGAAATGGCTTCATCACTGTAAGTGGTTGGAGCTCAGGCAACTTCTCTGCCATCTTCATCAAATACGGCCAATACCTGTAATGGGAAAATCACTTAATATTTGGGGTGCATGATAGCATCATGGTAAGGAGACAAACCCAGACCTAGGAAGTCACCAGTGCAATCACAGTAACCAATCAAAGAGCTACATGTAGCCAAATTAATGCTAATGTTGCCTTATATCTGCTGGATGTGCAAGTAGTAAATAGATAACACTTTAGCCATATCAACTTTCCAAGGCCATAATAGCTGAAATGTGTGATCGGTAGTCGGGTTGTTGTGCCTCTATGTGGCCTAAAAATACAGATTAAGACAACTAAAAACATCAGTGAAACTTCAGTTATAATTTGGCCATGGCAATGACTACCTGCAAGTAATGTCCATACAAAAGAATGTTGTATTGGCAGCTTGAGCCAGCTCCTTCTGCAGGAACAGGGGGTAGGCATATATTTCACCACGGTAGTGATTTAAGCCTCGCAGCAAGACTCCATGTCTGCACACAGCTATTTCCAGGCCCTCCTCATCCACCTTGGCCCTGGACTTCTGTGATGTTTCTCTGCTGGCTGTAAATGTTGCCGGCCCACAGACATCATGACCAGTCCTCTGAAAGTAGATACAATTTGTTACATGTAGCCATGGGACAAGTAAAAAATAATGATGGTTAAAGGATTGAATAAATCCATACACTCATCATCTGACTTCTGACTTGGTCAACAAAGGCAGAAACTTTGGCATCTTTTGCGATGAACAGTCCATCAAAAAGAGATGGTTCGTCTGTCCTGTTAAATAAGAAGAATTTCTTTTATAGCATAATCAAAAATCCATAACGGTTTTATTGTTTAGTTAATAAGTCACCAATGTATTTTAAATGATTCCACTGACCCTTTGGACTTCTTGAAGCGGTAATGCTTTCTATTACCATCTGCAGATATAGCCAGCATGTCTGGTGTGCATGCTGGGCATTTAAAGGGCTCCACCAGGCACAGATCTTCTTTCTTAAAATTGCAGAAGGCAAACTCTCGAAAGACTCTGTGGAAGGTATCACCACAAATACCACCTGTCTGGAAAGAAGGATGGTATTAATTTAAAGTTTGGAATTCAAATATTTTTAGGATGAAATGAGAGTTCTTACTCGTCCTGTGCAAAGGGATCGATGTTCAAGCATTTTGAGAAATGCTTGTTGAGATATAGCTGGGCTGGCCAACTTCATCTGCTCAAATGATGTGAACACATCAAACTTGAACAGCATTTGACAGCTGGTGGTCGCTGGCCAGTATCTGTATCCAAGCAAGTCACCAATCCCTGGGGTCCATTTGCAAGAACAAAGTGGACAGCACACAGCAGGCAGGCACAGGTGGTATGGACCTGAAAACAAAATTATATTTACTATTTGATCAGTATCTGTACAACACAGGACAAAAGGATAATAATAAGCCATTACCATGCTTGACCTCACGTCACCTACTGGTGGGATATAAAAGTAGAAGGAAGTGATAACATACCGTTGATAGTCACCAAGACAGTCTGCTTTCCTGGGATAATGATGAAGTCTTGGTTTGGACCGCAGGAGCAGATTTGTCTTGGTGGAGGTATCGGAATAAGATACACTGCAGTAAAGAACATTTCAGAAATTAATATCAGTAATGTTTGGACATGTGGGACATAAAGTCAAATTAAAAACACTCTAAACAGTAACACAAACTTCAGACATAGCTTTTGCCTCTGTACATGTAGTGCACATTATGAAAATATGCTGAGGGGACATCTAAATTCTTTGAACACACCTTGTTCACCAAGTTGATATTGGTCACTTTCATCCACCACAACTAGGGATGTGGGCGGAATAGGTTTTAAAAAGCCATCAATCATGGCTTCTCTGTCATGGAAGACATTTTTTCTGTGGATGATTGAGTCACACGATGAACAGAGAAACTGAGTTCCTGAGGGAACGCAGTCTAGGCACCGGACTACAGCATCAACTGTTTTGCACTGTTGACAGCAATGCTGGGTTACAGTCTCTGCGGCCAACTTGCAGTTTAACAGCTCTGGCATTGCAGCCCTGAATTTTTCCCCACAAATCAACTGTCTTCTGGTCCATGTAGACATGGTGGGAGTCTCCTCCACTTCCACTGATGCAGGGGCAGGGACAGTGACAGAACTCAGCAGGTCTCTTAGTCGCTGAAGATGTTGATCTAAATAAAACAAATAAATAATGTAAAACACAGTTAAACTAAGTATTTTAATAAAAACTAAAAGTTGTAGATGTTGGCATGTAGAAAATTACATTTCTCTGTATATGCATCATGAACATGGCTACTACATGCGCTTACCAAGACTTGGGACCTCTTGAGGAATTTGATTTGTCTGTGACTCCTCAACTTCTGGGAGTTCCATAGCGCCGGCTGGTTTAACTGCAAACAGAAAATATAATGATGTTGGAAACATTGCTGCTGTCCACCAGCATTAAAATTTGTAAACAACAGTATAACTGTATTGTATTTTACTGACCAGATCGATTCCTCCTTACATACTGCGGGACAAGGTTCCCATCCTGGTCCCTCTTCCTCCAGGAAACATTTGAGCCTTCAGTCCCCTTCTTATTTTTTTTCTTGCAAGGCTAAAAGTAAAAACTAAGGTTATATATTTGCCTTTACTGGGGCATACACATCCTGTTCAGGTGTGTGCTGAAGTGTTTTCTTATAGATTTAGGTAAACGCCATAATAGAGAAATAAATAATGAAAAATTTTACTTTTTTTGTTGCCAACTCATCTGCCAAGATTTTCCCCGCCTCCAGCCATTCATCAAATTGTTTGAATGACTCTGATGCCATTGTTAGATGTAACTTAAAGAGAAATAAAGAAAGGATAAAGCCAAAGTACATATAAAGAGAAAGAGGGAGACATAGATGAACACAATTTCTGTTTAAGCAGAAAAAACCTTTCTGTCGCGCTGGCCACCAGACTCCATTTACAAAAACAGTAATTTTACCTCACAGGACGCAGGAGCTGCTGGTGTACTGCTGCCTCAATCGGTTAGTTTGCTCGCGTTAATCTGTGACGAACTAACCCTTCAAACAACCAAAGTCGTTGTTATTGTGTGAGCTTGGTGTTTTAAAGTGTTTTGCTCAGTTAGTTAGCATGGGAGCAACTCCTGTGTTGTGCGCGGTAAAAATTGCTGTTTTTGTCAATGCCTGCACTGGCATTAGCAACTGATTTGTAACTAAAACGACACACAGAACTAGCTTAGTTTCACATGAAATACAGACAGACAATCACTACGATTACCTTAAATAAACATAACAAAATAAAAATAAAATACACAAACTTGCCGGACTTACCAGGGATACGGCGTTCAGTGAAATGAATCGGACTGTCCCCCTCTTCTTCTTTGGTGTTTAACGGCAGTCGGCATAACTGTCCCCCTCTTTTGACGTTTCGCATTTTGATTGGTAAATGAGGTCAAAGGTCATATGATGACAACACACCCGAGAGACCATATTGTCGTTATTAACATGACCACTAGAGGTCGCTTATCTTTAAAACGTAACTGTAGGTCGTAATGAGCTGCTTGTACAAACGACCTATGGGGTCGTTTTTAGGGGAGGACAGTCTGCAATATCGTCTTGTTTTTTTACAATGACAACAATGTCACCAGCATAAGCAGACAGTTTAAAAACTTGTTGACAACCAGGGAGATTTATACCTGAAAGGCGCCGTCTCAGTTCGTGTAGGAGAGGCTCTATTGCCATGGAGTAGAGCATGCCAGACAGGGAACAGCCCTGTCTGACCCCCCTCCCAACCTTAAAAGGAGCGCTTAACCCACCGTTAATCTTTAGTACACTCTCAGTGTCACTGTACAAGACCTGGATCTTGGCTATGAGACCAGAGTTGAACCCAAAAGCGTTCAGTGTCTGCCACAAGTACTGATGTTCAACTCGGTCAAAAGCCTTTTCTTGATCTATAGAAATCAGACCAAGGTCACAGCCCAATGAACTGGAGAGGTCCAAAATGTCCCGAATTAGAGAAACATTGTCAGATATCAGCCTGCCGGGTACACAATAGGTCTGGTCAACGTGAATGATATGCTCCATCACTTTTCTCAGCCTCGTGGCCAACACCTTGGACAAGATTTTATAGCCCGTGCAGAGCAGAGCTACTGGCCGCCAGTTCTTCATTTGCTGTAGATCCCCCTTCTTGGGGAGGAGTGTGAGGACCGCTCTCCTGCAGCTCAGTGGTAAACATCCTTTGTTAAAACTGTCTCTGAGAACAAGTAGCAAGTCTTGGCCGATCACAGGCCAGAAAGCCTTGTAGAAATCTGCAGGAAGACCATCAATCCCTGGAGCTTTTCCACTATCGAGGCTCTGCAGCGCCGCAGCTAGCTCGTCTGCAGAGATCTGTGCGTCCAGCTCAGCGTTGGCCTCCATGGGAACCTTGGGTAGACCCTCATAGAAGGACTGCGCCACCTCTGGTCTCTCCTGGAACTCCTCCTTGAAGAGCTCCTTGTAGAAGGCGACTGCACAGCTCCGTATCTCTCCCGACTCCTGCAGCAGCTGCCCAGTGTCGGACCGCAGGGAATGCATGAGTCGTTTTTGTCCATTCTTCTGTTCAAGGCCAAAGAAAAAGTGAGAGGGAGCATCCATTTTAGCCACATACTGGAAACGGGAACGAACCAGAGCTCCCTGAGCAGAGAAACCCAGCAGGTCTGACAGAGCTGATTTTTTCCTTTTGAGAACTTTAATATGTTCTCCTTCTCCTGTGGAATCTGCTAAATCCTGCAGCGCCACTATTTCTCTCTCCAGAGCTCGCATAGACCTGGTCATGTCCCTTGTGACATTGAGAGTGTACTGTAGGCACAGATGTTTTATTTTACCCTTCCCTATATCCCACCACTGCTGTAAAGAAGTGTATAGAGATTTTGTCTCTGTGTATTTCTTCCAAAACAAAGTGAAAGCATTCCTAAAAACAGTATCAGATAGCAAGGCTACATTGAAATGCCAATAGGCACTGCTACATTTAACATTCTTGACAAAAATAGAAACCTGAACAAGAGAGTGATCTGAAACACCTACTGGGTGTATAGAGCAACTCTGAAGCACATTGGTCTGATGTCTAAAACAGTAAACTCTATCAAGCCTGGCCATGGATAGAGAGTTATCTCTAGCATGGACCCAAGTGCACTGCCGCTGTGTGGAGTGAAAATGCCTCCAAGTGTCACATAAATTGTTTTCTTCAATTAATTTGATTAGACAGCTCTTGGAGGCTCCATGTGGTTCTGGATGGTTCCTGTCTAGAGTTGCTTTTGCGGTACAGTTAAAATCGCCACCCAGGAACAAGTAACCTTCCCCACTGCAGTTGTTGACAACGGTGTTTAAAATGTCTAAAAAAAACACTCTTTCTGTGCCTACGGTGGGAGCATAAACATTAATGAAGGTCATTTTTACATTTTCGAACACAACTTGTATTTTCAACAAGCGACCTTCAATAATGTTTTCGGTGACACAAGAACTGGGTAAAAACCCTCTAGAAAACAGGACAGCAACTCCTCCACTGCTACTGCTCTTATGGCTGAGGACGACTTCTCCATCCCACCCCCTTCTCCACGCAGGCTCATTTTCAGCTGTGCTGTGCGTTTCTTGCAGAAAAACTACATCTAGTTTTCTACCTGTGAACAAACTGAAAAGAGCAGCTCTCTTTACTTCCTCTCTGGCACCATTAATGTTTAAAGAGCCCAGCTTGATGTCACACATTGTGAAGGAAAGGTTGCTTGGCAACGGAAAACAGAAGTCATGGCTTACATGAGCTCCTAAATTATTGTACCTGTTTGTTGTTAAAACAGAGTCAAATGCGTATTTTATACTTATATGCGATAAGAAAGGAAGAAGAAGACAAATACAACCTCAAAAGGGAAAAAAAATCATCAAAAACGAAGACAAGGAAGGATTACAGTGGACAATTAATAACCAGAGGAGCAGACACAAGGACAAAACCAGGAGAATGCTAGCTGCTAGCTAACAATCTACAGCCAAGGTACTGAAGAGCATTCAACTACTAAGAAATGGAGTAAATGTGTCTGTAACAAAAACGTGAAAAGGAACTGGAAAACCCTGAAAACCTTCACGTATTTTATGATTAATTTGTATGCTCATGCAACGCTTTAACAGTCAGCTAAATTAAGCATTAAACATTAGCATTGACAGTTAACAGTTGGGATTCAGTCAACAGTCAAGATTCCATTCTGTTGTCAGTTAGGCCTTTTCCATTCAAATAAGGCCCAGTGAGATCCAACTGACATTAAAAGAATTCTGACCAATTAGAATGCTGTATAGCAACAGCTCCACCAACATGAGCCAAACAGAGACACTCCCACAATGCTCATCTCTGGTTAACTACCACCCAATCCACTACCCTTCTGAGGTAAAAAATGAATCTCAAAGAAAAGATTTTAAACAGAAGCTACTGGAGGGAAAACCGGAGACTCTGTTTGCTGACCTTTATAAAAATGGAGATGTCAGCAACATAATATTTTACACTGGACACCCAAGTGCATGGCACAGGGCCATCATTCTCCACCACCCCTCTGCAGAAAGAAAAGGCATTTGTAATGGATGGAAACTACAGCTGAAAGAGAGTGAAGACCCAGATACAGTGATAACAACTATCAACATCTACAAAACTGGGAAAATTATGGTACAAGGAAATTTAAAGAACTTCCAACTGGATTTTCAAACCCTCAAAACACTAGCAGGAGCACAGAAAGAGAAATCTGGCCCTGCTGTCACTCTCCCTATGGACCCCCCACAGACAACTTCAGCCCCACCACCACCACCACACAACAGCCTGGCAGAAGAGGAACAGAATGGCATGGAGAGGGAACTGACCAGCAATATACACCCTCTCATAAGTACGACCATGAATGAAATGAGAGATAAGCTTGCACATATGGAAAGTGAACTAGTGCAACTTCAGGAAACATCCCTCCAGACAGACTCCCTGAGAGAATCAAACAAAGCCATCCATCAGCAACTGTCAACAATGAAGACACAATATGAAGACACCCAGACCCAGCTAAAAGAACTTCAGCATGACAGAGACACATGCAGGAAAGAACTAGCCATACTAACAGAACTACTAAGAGAAATGCAGCAAGAGAGAAATGACAGTAAGAAAGAGATCTATTCACTGGCCGAGAAGCTGAGAGAGAGAGAAGTGACAATTAACAGTCTAAATGAGCAGCTGCAACTTCCTACAAACCCAAACCTCCCGGAACCACAAATCCCCACCAGCCCACTGGCTACCTCTCCTGACTTGCAGCAGCCACCAGAAGTGCAGACAAACCCCAGTCTTCCCTACGAACACCCAGCAGAGCAACTATTAGCTCCCACCATACAACACACATCTGACATTATCTTTCTAATGGACTCTAATGGGAAATTCCTAGACGAAAAAAGGCTGTTTCCAAACCACAGCGTAACCAAAATCCGATGTGCCACTACCAACAGAGCCCTTGACCTGCTGTCTGAAGAACATCTTGGCAGCCCGAGTCACATCATAATCCATACAGGCACCAATGATCTGAGAACCCAGCAGGAACGGGTAGCAACATCACTAAGAGCAGTGATCAACAAGGCCAGCAACACTTTTCCCAACACAAAGATAGTCATGTCTACTTTGCTCCCACGAAAAGACTTCCACCCTAAAACAATTTTAGGAATCAATGCCAGCATGTCAAGAGATTGTGCCCTCAGACCCAATGTATACCTGGCCCATCACCCAACCCTCAACATGGACAACCTCTACGACAGCGTACACCTTAAAAAAGAAAACATTTCTACCTTTGCAAGAACACTGAAAGACACTGCACTGGGCCGTATCCCCTCATCGAACCACCAAAACAACAGAGGAGAAGACCGAACACAGGCAGCACCAACCGGGACACAGGGACCAGCACACCGTAGACGAGAAAGGAGAGCCCCACCACACCAACACCCACAGCACCGCCCTTCTCAGCACCCAGGACATGGCACAACTAGAGAGTCCCCAGAGCACCGCCAAGGAACTCCTGAACATCTTCCCCCACTTCATCCCAGACCCTCACCACCACCCAACCCACGACTACCACCGCCATGCTCACCCCACAATGGACCCCCACGTCCATACCCACCTCACCTTGGCCCCCCACCACCTCCCAGGAGTACCACCATGAACACAACAGGACCACCACAACCATGGCAGCAAGACCTCCGCTCAGCACCACCATCACAGCTGCACAGGCCACAGCTACATGAGAGAAGCTACGCTGAAGCCCTCACTGGAGCTCCAGGCTCACGTGACATGATGGACATCAAACAAATGCTCACTCTCATCTGCACTCGCCTCACCGGCCAGGGGCCCTGGTGACCACACACACACACACACACACATACACACACATACACACACACACACACACACACACACACACACACCTACACACACACACACACACACACACCTACACACACACACACACACACACACACCTACACACACACACACACACACACACACACACACACATCTACACACACACACACAGAACCCTGAACTGCTGTAAACTATTTGTTTATGAATGCTGTTATGTGATCAATATTCATTAATATCAATGCAACCATATGTTACTAATACTATTTTTATTTTATTTCTTACTTTTTTATTTATTTTATTTTTTTATTTTATTTTTTTATTCATTTATTTATTTTTATCCTTTTATTAATTTTTTTTTTATTTAAGTATAGAATTTCAAACAATTCTATATGTAACAATCTCTTACAATTCTAGGCATATAACCCATAGTTGAAAGAACGCATTTCCACTCTGTATAAAAACAACAACAAATTCGATAATTATATTGTAGCATGAAACGATATGAATCTTTTATAATCAGCCAATGGAATGTCCAAGGGCTAAGATCATCAGCCTTTGGACTAAAAAGCAATAACTCTGAGTTTACTGATGAACTCAAAAACTCTGACATCATTATTTTAATGGAGACGTGGGACAGAGGAGACTTGCCCACCGGCTGTCCTCCAGGCTATGGGGAGTTGACAGTCAATTCAAGAAAACTTCCCGGAGTAACACAAGGAAGGAACTCAGGGGGAATACTTATTTGGTTTAAAGCTGAATACACAAATTACATTGAACTTGTTAGAGAATGTGAAAATTATATATGGCTTAAGTTAAAAAAAGACCTGACCTCCAATACCCAAAACATCTTTCTATGTGCGATCTACATCCCTCCAGCTGAATCTCCTTACTTTAAAGACCAAACCTTTGCTGCTCTAGAAGACGATATCAACCATTTCCAAACACAGGGAAATATCTTACTTGTAGGTGATATGAATGCACGCACAGCAGAAGAATCAGACACGACTAACACAAAAGGAGACAAATACATGAATAACATAACTAACACCTGTCTAACTCTTCCCCCCAGGAATAATTATGACAAAATGACAAACAAACATGGGAAAGAACTACTGCAGCTCTGCCGGGCCCTCAGTCTGTACATAGTCAATGGTCGGATAAGAGGGGACTCTTTTGGCCGTTACACCTACAGCTCTTCTCTTGGCAGTAGCACAGTGGATTACGCAATAACAGATTTAGACCCTTTCTCTTTCAG
Source organism: Sparus aurata (assembly GCF_900880675.1). NCBI lineage: Eukaryota > Metazoa > Chordata > Actinopteri > Spariformes > Sparidae > Sparus > Sparus aurata. Next base: position 36,290,395 of record NC_044194.1, read on the forward strand.
AGCATTCACAGTTAAGCAACAAACCCCCTTTTCAGACCATAACCAGATCAATATATACTTAAAAAGAACACACGCTAACCAACCTTGCCCCAATCCCAGTAAACTATATAACATAACAACTCACTACAAGTGGGAGCAGAACAGATTACCTGAATATCAGGAGGCAATGAGCAGCCATGGAACCCAAGAGCATTTAAATGCTTTCCTGGCCCATATATATCCACACAGTAAAGAAGGAGTAAATGTAGCCACAAAGCACATCAACAATATATTCCATTATGTGGCACAACAATCTAATTTACCCTTCCTAAAACAAAACCCAAAAAAGGGAAAGCAAGAAAAATGGTAAGACTCATAATGCAAAAACATTAGGAAAAAACTAAGACAATTATCCAACCAAAAGCACAGGGATCCAGAAAATCAGGACCTACGTATTCATTACAGTGACACACTCAAACAATACAAACAAACACTGAGAACTAAAAAAGAACAGCACCATAAAAAAGAGGTGAACCTAATTGAAGAATCAATAAACTCAAACAGTTTCTGGGACCACTGGAAGACCTTAAACAAAAGTAATAATAATAATAATCTAGCCATTCAAGATGGTGATATCTGGATAAAGCACTTCAAAAACTTATACCAAACAACAAGTAACACGCCCGAACGAGACCAAATACAAGGAAAATTTAATCAATTAGAAACAATCATTAAGGACTACCAAAACCCATTAGATTATGAAATCACTGAAAAAGAGTTGGACCAAAAATTGAAAACCCTAAAATGTAGAAAAGCCTGTGGACCTGACGGCATCCTAAATGAGATGCTTAAACACACAGACTCTAAATTCAAATCAGCCATTCTGAAACTTTTTAATTTAGTACTCAGAGTTGGCTATTTTCCTGAGATATGGAACGAAGGACTGATAAGTCCCATATTTAAAAGTGGAGACAAGACAGACCCCCAGAATTACCGTGGGATCTGTATAAACTCATGTCTTGGAAAGGTTTTATGTAGTGTACTAAATTCACGAATTATAGATTTCATCACAGAACATCATATATTAAGCAGAAGTCAAATTGGATTCCTACCTAAATTTAGAACCACAGACCATATTCTTACACTGCACACTCTAATTGATACATATGTGCAAAAACAAAACACAAAAATATATGCTTGCTTTGTGGATTTTCAAAAAGCCTTTGATTCAATCTGGCACAACGGCCTTTTCTTTAAATTAATCGAAAGTGGTGTCGGAGGAAAAGTATACGATTTGATCAAATCAATGTATACTAATGGAAAATGCTCAGTTAAGATTGGAACAAAGAAAACAGAATCTTTCTTCCAGGAACGTGGAGTAAGACAAGGCTGTAACCTGAGCCCCACGCTGTTTAATATATACATTAATGAATTGGCAAAACAAATAGAGAATTCCCCTGCACCGGGACTGAAACTACAAGACACTGAAGTTAAATGTCTCCTTTATGCTGATGACCTGGTCCTGCTGTCCCCCACAAGAGAAGGGTTACAACAACATTTGTCACAACTGGAAAAATACTGTCAGACCTGGGCCCTGACTGTCAACCAACCCAAAACCAAAGTGCTCATCTTTCAGAAAAGGTCCAGACTACAGAGAATCAACACCAGTTTCACAATAGGAAACAACCCTGTCGAACAAACTAATCATTACACATATTTAGGACTAAAAATCTCAAACACAGGAAATTTTAACTTGGCTGTGAATGAACTAAAAGACAAAGCAAAAAGGGCTTTCTATACCATTAAGAAATCAATAAACACCAAATTACCAATTAGAACCTGGCTCAAAATATTCAAATCAATCATCGAACCCATTGCATTATATGGCAGCGAGGTGTGGGGTCCACAAACTCAACAAGACTGGACAAAATGGGACAAACATCCCATTGAGATCCTGCATGCAGAGTTCTGCAAAAGTATCCTCCAGGTGCAGAGAAGAGCTCCCAACTCTGCATGCAGAGCTGAATTAGGCCAATATCCTCTACTGTTAAATATTCAAAAACGAGCCCTAAATGTCTGGAATCATATTAAAACAAGTGACCCACTCTCCTTTTCTTACAAAGCCCTACGCTGCCAGGAGTCGAACCTACAAAGGAGTCCCCTCTGCCTGCTGGCCCTGAGGCTGAGCGAACCATCAACCACTCAGGTCATTACACCTCAGAACATAAGACCCAACCACATTATGATTAAAGAAAAAGAAAAATACATAGATTATTGGACAGAACTAATAGAATCCCAGAACAAAATGGAAACCTATGTAGCCCTAAACAGACAGTACACTGTGGCAGCCTACCTGACCACAGTGTCTGACACCAAACTGAGGAGAACACTGACAAAGTACAGACTGAGTGAGCATCACCTGGCAGTGGAGGTGGGCTGACAGTACAGACTGAGTGAGCACCACCTGGCAGTGGAGGTGGGCCGGCACAGACACACCTGGCTGCCCAGAGAGGAGAGGTTGTGTTCTCACTGTGATCAGGGAGCAGTAGAGACAGAGCTGCACTTCCATACTTACTGCAACAAATATGAGAGTCTCAGAGACAAATACTTTACAAAAATAATCAAAATATTCCCAGATTTCCTTAATCTAAGTGACCCAGAGAGACTTCCGGTCCTGCTGGGAGAGAGGGAGGACTGCTGTAGACTGCAGAGAGATATGTAGCAGCCTGCCATGAGCTCCGTCACTCTGTGAGCCCCCCGGCAGACATGCCTGTTTAGTTAATGATCAACCTGTTTATATCCAGTGTTACTCTTACCTACCTTCAATAGCCCCTCTTGTTCTCCATGCCCTTTTCTTTTACTATTGTTTATTTTTATTATCTATTATTGTTTAAACTTGTTTTATTCTATATTATTGTTCATTCTGTCTATTTTGATAAGTATAAGTTGTATTAAGATGCTTTGGCAACATTGTATTGTATACAGTCATGCCAATAAAGCCAATTGAATTGAATTGAATTGAAAGGCTGCAACCAAACAAGGCCGAGAGGAACACGCAGAAAAAGGAGGACAACAGTAAAAACTCATTCATGAGCAATTTGTGACTGAACTTTTACCACCAGCTTTTTGAGGCGAAACACCTCTTGGTCAGTGAACGCCTGCTGGCCAGGGCATCCTGCATTTTTTGAGAAAAATTTAACGGATTCAAGGAACAGCTGTAGATCTAGGAAATATTCCTCCACTTTAACTAGTCTCATGCCTTTTGTTTCTTGTAAAAACGAGCGGATTCTGCTGAAGGAGTAAACACTCTGCACCTCCAGCTGTGAGCTCCCTGTGACATCACCCCCACTGTCCTGTGTGCTCACCAGACTGTCCTCTGGCTGAGAGGAGGAGCACGCAGGGGTTGTCTTTGATACCTTAGACACCTGCTCATTGTTTGGTTTACTTTATGGATTTTTTCTTTTGATTGACTCCGCCACTCGGGTCGCGGTGTGACCAATATTTACAAGCAGCTCTGTTACTGTCTGCTCACCCTCCTGACTCATCGGACCCTCCATGACCTCGCCTTCCCGATCACTGTCAGCCCTGTTTTCCCTCTGAGTATCCTGCGTGTTCCTCTGTGGCTCGGCCGGCACAGAGGCTCCGCAGCCGGCTGGCTTCCTCCGGCTCTCTCCGGACATGAGCGGATCAAATGCCCTTCAGCTCCACAGCCAAAACACTTCATTGTGTCCAAGGACACATGCACAATGTAATCATAATCATCAATCCTAAATCTGAAAACCAAATTCAGTTCCTCGTCACTTTTTTTAAGGACCATGAAAACTTGTCTCCTGAAAGACACGACATGCTTCAGATGAGGAGACTTGCAGCTGATGGGGATCATCTTTACAGGAGACACCAGCTGTCCGTGCCTCGCCAGCTCTTTTTCTAATAGCTCATTCTTCAGAAAAGGGGGAACATTAGAGATAATGACTTTTTTTGCAGGGTTAACTAGTGATGACAGGGGTGAAAATACCTTTTATAACTATCCCGCTGTCCAGCAACTGACTAACTTTGTCTGTGCTGTCCAGAAAAACCACCACTGCGCTGTTCATTCTGGACGCAGATTTAACACTTTCATAACCGGAGAAAGTTTGACGGCGTGTTGGCTTGTCAGCATGGTCAAGCCGGAGCCTCCAGCTGCAGCCATGCTGAGCAGCTGCGCTGCTTCCACAATCACACAAACAAAACTCCTCCAAACAACACACAACAACAACTACACTGACTGTTTCATAAGAGGAGAAAAAACAAATGAAAAGGAGTCAGAAAATTCAAAATCTCAGCAACACACTCACTCGCACTCACCACACTCACTCCCAGCATGCACTCTGACAGAGAGAGAGAGAGAGAGACAGATACATATATATATGGAGATAAATATGACCCTAATAATTACCGTGGAATCTGTGTAAATAGTAACCTGGGAAACCTGGGAAAAACCTTTTGCAACATTATTAATAAAAGACTTATCAGTTTTATCAATGACCAAAATGTTTTGAATAAATGCCAGATTGGATTCTTACCAAATTTTCGGACAACAGACCACATCTATACCCTCCACACCCTGATTGAGCAAGAATTAGACAAGAAGAAAGGAAAGGCCTATGCATGTTTTGTTGACTTCACAAAGGCCTTTGATTCCATCTGGCATGAGGGTCTTTTCTACAGACTGCTCAACAGCGGCATTGGAGGAAAAACATATGATGTAATCAAATCTATGTACACAAACAGTAAATGTGCAGTTAAAATAGGAGACAAACAAACAGCCTTCTTTCCCCAAGGTCGTGGGGTGAGGCAGGGATGCAACCTCAGTCCAATCCTGTTCAATTTATACATCAATGAATTTGCATGTCAATTAGATCAATCCACGTCACCTGGTCTCAATCTGAATGGTACAGAAGTTAAGGGTCTCCTGTACGCAGATGACCTGGTGTTGCTGTCACCAACCAAAGAAGGTCTACAGCAGCACCTCAACCTCCTGCATACATTCTGTCAGTCCTGGGCTCTGACAGTCAACCCAAAGAAAACCAAAATAATGATCTTCCAGAAGCAGTCCAGAAGTCAGGACAACACCACAAAGCCTTAACCTGCCAAGAGCTGAAGCCAGAGAAGAGCCCCCTCAGCCAGCTGGTCCTGAGGTTCTGTCCAGACAACCCAACACGGCCCGGACAGCCTCGGGACCACAACACCAAGCCAATCAGACCAAACCAAATTATCAACCAACAAAAAGAAATCTACATCGCATACTGGAAGGAAACAACTAAAAGACAGAGTAAATTAAAATGTTATCTGACCCTAAAAAGAAACTTTGCGTTAGCAAATGATCTGAGCACAGTAACAGATCCTAAATTAAGAAAAGCCTTGACTATGTACAGACTCAGTGAACACAGCCTGGCTGTAGAGAAGGGTCGGCACAGACAGAGCTGCTGCCAGAGGAGGAGAGACTCTGCTCCCACTGTGACCGACAACAGGTCCAGTCAGAACTGCACTTCCTCACCTCGTGCCCCAAATACCAGGCTCTGAGAAATCAACACTTTCCCAAAATAATACAAATACACCCTGAATTTGAACACACAACAAACATGGAGAAACATATTTACTTGTCGAAATGTCCAAATGTGAGAACATTGCAGCCAAATTCATCATCTCATGTCACGACCTGAGGACAGCCAGTGGAACCTGAGAAACTACTCAGAATTTACTTATTTTAATTGTTTTTAATTCTTTCATTCTTACTTATTCATGTATTTATTTACTTATTTCTCGTATCAACATAAACGCACACACACACACACACACACACACACACACACACACACACACATAAACACCACCACCAACACACGCACGCACACACACACATATATGGCGGTAAATCGATGTCAATACAATTAGAGAGACACGCAGCAACGCACGCACGCATGATTATTTTGTTATGCGTGCATGCGTGCGTGCGTTGTTACGTGCATATTGTATTTCACGCGTAACTAAAAGCTGCGTACGTATGAAGCAGCGCGTGCACGTCTGTCTGTCACTGTTTGACAAATGTTGTTAGGCGTTCACACGTACGTGCGCTCGCAGACTCTGATGCTTCGCAGCCGGAAGTTGATCTGCAGCGCGCACACCAGTTTGCGTACATGAACGCCTCACGTAGTTGGCCTTTTCATTTTAATCAACCAGGGGAGGCAGCAGTGAGCCATACTTTGCCAGCCGGAAATTCAAAAGAAGAAGAAGAAGAAGAAGAAGAAGAAGAAGAAGAAGAAGAAGAAGAAGAAGTTTTTTTTTTTTTTTTTACTTTAAACGAGAAGAAGAGGAAGAAGAAGACGGAGGATGAGAAAGGTGACTGGGAAATGGTTTATATTTACGTATAAATACATTTGTGTTGTGTAAGTTTAAAAGTAGAGTCTGGAGTATTGCTTGTTACAGTTTGTAAAGAACACATTGAAACTGGGCCCCTCCTCTCAGGCTCAACTGTGTAACGTTAGCCTCCTGCCCCTGAAAGCAGCAGTTACCAGGACCACAAAGGTAAGGAAATACAGTCCGAGAGAAGCGCTGGTGCCTCCGTCACCAACACCGGGAGCCTCCGGTGTTATGTTGCCGTTGTGGTCAGCTGGGAAGACGGTATTAGCGGCGGATGCTAACCGCCACCGCTAGCCAAAGTTAGCATCGAGTTAGCTCACCACCACAACAGTCTACAGTCTAGGCTTTAGTTGTCAGTGATGGGAATCGGCCCGCGGCTCCAGCGCTCCACTCAGGCTATATTTCTTTTTCTTTGCCGTCCTGACTGCTGCTGCTGAGAGAGAGAGACGTGCTAGCACCATGGATGTATTGTTATAATAGATCCATGCCTAGCAATCAGCAGCATCAAAAACAGCTAGTGGGGCTAACGGGAGGGCTACACACAGCCACCACCACACAGGACTAGAAGCCAGGTTATGATTAAGACGGGTTTCATTTTTAAAAGTCTAGCGTTTATTTTGGGCAAAAAACTCAAGACTCAACCTTTTAACAGGGTTCATAAAACTCATTCTGTGCCTCAGACAAGATAATAAGGTATTAAGCACCAGAACTGCGCCCCCTGCTGTCGAAAAGAGCCTCCGCAGAGTGGGTTGATGCAGCAGGTGGAAAATGTATATTGTTAGTGCTGCTAATCAGTTAGCTCGTTAATGCTTATTAGTTGCTAATAGTAAGAACTCTCCTACATGTGCTTGTATTATTGTTGTATATTGGCTGTTGTTAATTAAGCTGAATGATTCATTCTTATTTCTATTGGTTGTTTACCATTCCTGGTACTGTATAGTTAACCATGTACCTGCAGTTCTGATAACTGCTTTTTATTCTCTGTTACAGAACCACACATCTTTCATATACCTTCCACACACACATACTCATCTGTCACACTCACACCATCAACCATTCCTAATCAGCAATTGAGAAACTAAAAGGATAGTTTAACAACAGATCCACTCAGACACATGTCACACTGGTGAAAAGCACCTGTAGAACTGAGTTTTGAGAGCTTAAAAAAATAGTGTTGCCTGTAACGTTGTGTCTGGTTTTCACCATTTTATATACCTACACTAAGCTTGTCCTTTTTCATGTCAGGTGTATTGTTGATACAGGGCTAAACCAGGGTTTGACAAGAGTTGCCAGTGTCTGATTCTACACCCGAACACAGCAGAGTGGGCGGGGCCTGCAGACCGACCCAGTTACACCTGCAGCGAGCAGACAGAGGAAGAGGAGTGTGAGATCCACGGAGAAAGAGAACGACAGCTGTCGCCAGCAGACGGGCACTGACTGTCGGACTAATTGAAATGTGAGTTTATACTCTGCCCTAGGGATGTAATGAGATCAAAATCGACAGTATTTGCCGTCATTTCATACCATACATGTTCACAATAATATTGAGACACTTTTGTTATCACGATATCGTGGTATTACCAATACGTTACATCCCTACTCTGCCTCCATTGTGCGAGTAGTGATCCCTGGTCGTGGAAAGTTATTGCGAATGTGTGTAAAAGTACAGTGACTGAAGTCCTCCCCCCCCTCCCCACATGACAGCGTAAGAGGCCGGCGCCCAAGGACGGTGTGACAGCAGTGGTGCCAATGACGAGAGTGATGTTGGCCCGAGGTGACAGTGAACAGTTGATACTCTGCCCCATCGTGTGAGCAACGATCTTAGGACGTAAATGAAGTGGTGTGCATGTATTGGGTTTAAAAGTGCAGTGACTGCCATCTCGTTTCCCCCACAGCTCCCGAGTCTGCGCCCGGCAGAGGACAGTGTGCAAGTGGAAGACCAGCGTTGGACATGGAGAATCGGTGTTACCAAGTCACCACAATAACGGACCCCTTCCCCCCAGACCCAATTCTATAATTTCTGTGAATAAATATTGTTTTAAATGCCCTTTACGGTCTCCAAGCACTTCCTTGGTTATCGAAACACACGTCATATACGTCAGCGTAGATGAGAGCCAAGTCAGAGACAAGAGACAATGAATGAAATCCCGCCAAATGATGTGCGGTCAATATGACCGCTTATGGCCGAAATAGGTCAAACAAATCATATTTTCTTTTCCTTTTCTGTAATTCATATGAAAAATATTCTCAATTAAAATACAGAGACTTTTAGAAAAATGGTTAGAAGTCTGTAATGTTTGCATTTTGTTATTAACATCACAGATTGATGACTGATAATGTTCAAAGTTATTATTATTTCACATAAACACACACAGCAAGTATAACGGTACTGTGCTAGGTATTCTTTTTGTTAGTTCTTTATTGCTTTAGCAATATTGTTGTGGCATTCATGGCAATAAAGTGAATTTGAAATGTATTGAATTAATAAACCTTTAGATTCTTGATTCTTGCCTGTAGACTGATAAGTGTTGTGTGTACAAATGAGCAGTACATCCAGATTTCCTGAGATTTGTATTGTCAATGGGAATTTAAATTTAAATATCAGGCGATGTTTTCTTCATGGAAATTATTACGTTTGCAGACATTATTATATTCAGTGTAATAATGTAACAGCCTTTGCGTACGCACAGTTTGCGTGTGTAGGCAGGGGCCCGTGGTCATGATAATCCCCTCTATGGCTATAAGAGATGGATACACAATCAATTTCATGTAGTTTCTATTGAATCAAAAATACATAGGTAGCCTATTATCTAATAAAATAGTCCCACTGTTAAAAAAAAAATAACCAAAAAGGCTGCAGGGCGACTGGGTTGTGTGTCAGCATGTCGTCTTCTCCTCTGCTTTAAAAAACAAATAAACAAACAAAAAACTGAGCAGCAGTGCTCAATCCACTCATACATTGTTAAGCTTTTATCCTTTTTTCCTTTGTAGGTTCAAACGGATCATGTGGCGGATTACCCGCAAAACAAGCCTACTTCATATTAATAATGACATAACGCTCATTATGCTTCATAATGTAATTTCGGTTATCGAAACACACGTTATCAGCTGGACAAATGGCTGTGTTGAATTGAAATTACTTTATCATGCTAAATATCCGAAATTGTATGAACATTGCTCCAATGCGTTATACCGATCTTCGTGCATATTCAGACACAGCCTGATATGGATTCTGAGCAAAGGAATGTCTGTTTTCTCCCCCGGTCTGTTGTCAGCAGGAGCGGGGGCTGAAGGCTCGCGCCTGGGTGAAGTGGGCTCAGGCCAGAGTTCAGCCGGGCTCGAGCCGAGCGGGGAGAGAAAAAAGTGTATTTCTTTTGCTCTGTGGGAGATCTCCCACAACAGAGTGGATGAGAAACCAAGGGGGACAGATCTGCCCAGCAAACATCAGAACGCAGAGTGCAGCTTTGTCTGTCACCTGGTTCAGCACCCTGGACAGCTGCCTGCGTAACTGGATGTGGGAATTTGATGCATTTGAAGCCGCGACATTTGGTTTAGAAACGCCATATATAATAACATTGTTTCGAGTCGTAAACAGTTCTGTAAGTGGAAGAAATAAGAATCAATTAAGCTATTAGTGTTAGTCCTTCTTCATATAAAGTTGTGTTACAGTCGCACAGCTGGAGACCGCTAACCGCTAAGTTAGAGACAAGAGAGACAATGTATGAAATCCCGCGAAATGATGTGCGGTCAATATGACCGCTTATGGCTGAAATAGGTAAAACAAATCACATTTTCTTTTCTTTTTGTGTAATTTATATAAAAACTATTCTCAATTAAAATACAGACACTTGTAGAAAAATGGTTAGAAGTCTGTAATGTTTGCATTTTGTTTACATCGCAGATTGATAACTTAATTGTGATAATGTTCAAAGTTATTATTATTATTATTATTATTATTATTATTATTATTAATATTATTATTTACTGTGCTAGGTATTCTTTTCGTGGTTCTTGGTGCTTGGAGCAATATTGTTGTTGTGGCATTCATGCCAATAAAGCGAATTTGAAATGAATTGCATTAATAAACCTTTAGATTCTTGCCTATAGACTGATAAGTGTTGTGTTTACAAATGAGCAATACATCCAGATTTCTTGAGATTTGTACTGTCAATGGGAACTTAAATTTGAATGTCAGGCGATGTTTTCTTCATGGAAATTATTTTTCGGGCAAGAGAGAGGGAGCGCGGACGGGGGATCCGTTGTGTGACAGTGGAGCGGAGGGACAGCAGCTGGATTTTGCACACGGTCAGTATTATTAGTAGGTGTTTGAGGTTTATTACGTTTGCGGACATTATTACATTCAATGTAATTATGTAACAGCCTTTGCGCCCTTGCCTTACAGCGCCTTTGCGTGCGCACAGTTTGCGTGTGTAGGCCCGTGGTCATGATAATCCGTCTATGGCTATAAGAGATGGATACACAATCAATTTCATGTTTATTGAATCAAAAATACATAGGTAGCCTATTGTCTTCTCCTCTGCTTCTTTTTTTTTTTTCAAAGACAAACTGAGCAGCAGTGCTCAATCCACTCATACATTGTTAACCTTCGACAAGTTATGTTAAAACGGACGAGCAGAGGGGTCATCCCCCGGCAGATCGCACCCATGGGCCACAGTTTATTTCAGAGTTGTGAGAGTGTGGCTGGAAGTGGGGATTCCAGCACCACGGATAGTGCGTGTAAAAAGATTAGACAAACGTTTAAATGTGTTTGCTGCAAGCGAAAATATACTACATAATAAATGAAGATAGTGACGTAGGCCTATTAGCAATAAAAAAAAAAAACAATGAGTTGTGTGGGTGCAGCCGGTGAGCGGACGGCAGTGTTTGATGTAGGAAGTAATGTAAACTTGAAAATCAATTTCGGAACAGCGGCGTTTAATTTCGGAACAGCGGTGTTTCTGAGTGGGGCTGTTTCACAATGGAAGGGTGTGTCGGAATGGAAGGCTGTCCCCTCACTCTGGGGTTAAAATGAATCATGTCATGCAAAAGCCTATATGTCTGTATCTCGCATTGGATCGATTGCACCATCTACTGGATGAAAATGGAACACAACAACTACGTGAGGCGTTCATGTACGCGGACTGGTGCGCACGGTGCAGATCAACTTCCGGCTGCGAAGCTTCAGAGTCTGCGACCGCACGTACGTGTGAACGCCTAACAACATTTGTCAAACAGTGAAAGACAGATGTGCGCACGCTGCTTCATACGTACGCAGCTTCTTGTTACGTGTGACAGAGTTTGCGCACGTCATTTCCGCGTACGCGTAAGCGCGTGAAAAAAATTTTCAATCATCTTCATGCCAGCGTTAACACGTGCGTTTGCATAAAGACGCATGAAGGTTACGCGTAGTCACTACGCGTCGTGTGATTACCGGCGTGAAGCAGTCATCACGCGTGAACGTGCGCGTGAACGGGGGGCCATTATAAGTCAATGAGGAAACTACATTACACGTCAGGCGCGGCTTGCTGCACAGGCGTCAAAGCAGGCGCAAGTGACACGATCAGTTGATAGGTGCACACGCTTTTTGAAACGATTCTACCGCCATACACACACTCACACACACACACACACACACAGACTTCCACAGTCTTTGTGCCTGCCATAGACTGAGAGACAGGAAGTGACAATATTTTTTTGTTTGTTTGTTGTTTTCTTATTTTTGTTATTACAGTCCTGTTGTGACTATGACTGTGATTGAGTCAATCATAAGTTATACAAAGTATACATACAGTATAACTAATTTATTGTAAATATTGTTTGCCTTTATTGTTATTATTATTTTGAATTCCAAACGCTTGCTTTGGCAATATGTATGGTGTTACCTCATGCCAATAAAGCCAATTGAATTGAATTGAATTGAATATATAGATATATGTGTGTATATATATAGATATATATATATATAGAGAGAGAGAGAGAGAGAGATACAGATATATATATATGTAGAGAGAGAGAGAGAGAGAGATAGGTATAGATAGATAGATAGATAGATAGATAGATAGAAGATTACTACCAAGAAAGCCCATACATTAGGAGAGCTCAAGATGACTCATAAAAAAACTACTGTTTAACAAAGGAAGAGGATATAAAATCTTTATTTGGAAAACAAGTTTGAAAAGTATAAAAGTCTAACAATAAAGGTATGACAATACGTCTGTAGTGGCCATTTGTTGGACAAGCTAAAGCAAACTTAATAATAAAAATCAAAGAGCCACTGTTGTACCATGGGCTTGTAATAAAATTTAATTAAAAAGTTCCTTTGGGTTTTTGTGATTTATTTAAATAAAAAGTCACAACAGTTGAGACAGCGTCAGACTGATTTACATTTAGCACATTATGTTTTCCAAAGCAACTTACAATAAGTAGATCTGTCATTTTGACAATGGTGGAGTTCTCTACCACTCAGGCGCCAGAACAGTTGTGACGTCGCTGAATGACCGTAGTTTTCTCTCAGCGATGGTGGTACTAGCCGGCCAGCCTATGTAGTGGAGCAAAGAGGGACAGTTGGCAGAAGTTCACTTGCAGGCAGGACACAAGCCCTTTTTAGATGGAAAAGGCGGCACATTTGCTGCAAGATAAAGGCTGCAATGTGCTGCCTTGTCTTTCTAAAAGGGAGGTGTAATATTCCTCCTTTTCGAAAAGCCGCCACTTGGCCGCCACTAGGTTAGGCGTAAACATGTGACATGACGTGAAGCACGAAGTTGGGCAGTGAACAGTGGCAACAAATTTGTCTTCAAAATAAGAGCTTTACATTGCACCCCATGGTTCTCGACCGGAAAAAGGTGGCTGAAATGAGTTTCCTCCGCAGGGTGGCGGGGCGCGCCCTTAGAGATAAGGTGAGGAGCTCTGTCACCCGGGAGGAGCTCGGAGTAGAGCCGCTGCTCCACATCAAGAGGAGCCAGCTGAGGTGGCTCGGCATCTGTATCGGATGCCCCCAGGACACGCTGGAGTGACTATGTCGCTCGGCTGGCCTGGGAACGCCTTGGGATCCTCCCGGAGGAGCTAGAGGAAGTGTCCGTGGAGAGGGAAGTCTGGGTGTCCCTGCTCAGACAGCTGCCCCCGCGACCCGGCCCCAGATAAGCGGAAGAAATTGGATGGATGGACATTGCACCCCATTTGAGTTTAGAAGGGTTCTTTTTTCTTTTTTTAATTAACGTTTTTTATTGATTCCACATATCAATATTCAACATTTTACATATGCAATTTTCCAACAGTATAAAACATTCCTATACTTCTCCACCAGGGAGCATAGACATAGACGGACGTTAATTATGGAGCCAGAACGGTGACTTTAAAATTTGGCATCCAAAAAAAAAATTGGCATTGCAAACAAAACCAGTACTGAAAAAAGAAACATTGTCATTGAAACATTTGTATTGAAAACAGTTGTATTGGCATTGAAACAAGTATTGGCACTGAAAAAAGAAAGTAATTCAAATAATTCAAATCCGAAAATCTTATCATTTTATTTTATTGGGATTTTTTTGTATTTTTCAATGACATTCTTCAGATTTTTTCGTCATGTCACTTTTTTTCAGTGACAGATTTTTTTTACAATGTCAGTTTTTTTTCAGTGTCACTGATTTTCAGTTTCAACTTTCTGTCACTGTTTTGGCGTCGAGAGGGAGGGGCCTGAGGGGAGGGGCAAGTAGAGCGTGGTTTGCATATCATTTGAGAAGGTAATGACAGCTGCCTGCGGGAAGGCGGGGCTGGACGGTCCAGCCATAATATACCATGTAAGGGCCCGTGTACCGGCGGTCTCTGGGCAACACAGAGTCCAACTACCTCGCAGACTTTTCTTCAAGCTCTCTCCTGATGTGTCCAAGTCTCTGTGTATCTGGTTCTGTCCCGGAGCTCCCGAGCTCTGGTCTCTATATGCGTATAGAGAGCAGAGCTCGGAGAGCAGACCAGAGCGCTGCAGTTGGCGCTGCAGCCCTGGCTCGGAGCAACAGGCTGTTCTACTGTTGTGCTAACTGTGGCTAATGCTCCGTGCTCGGCGCCCCGGTACTACTACCACACTCCATACACATATAGAGACCGTAGCTCGGGAGCTCCGGGACAGAACCAGATGCACAGAGACTTGGACACATCAGGAGAGAGCTTGAAGAAAAGTCAGCGAGGTAGTTGGACTCTGTGTTGCCCAGAGACCGCCGGTACACGGGCCCTAACATGGTGTATTGTGGCTGGACCGTCCAGCCCCGCCTTCCCGCAGGCTGCTGTCATTACCTTCTCAAATGATATGCAAACCACGCTCTACTTGCCCCTCCCTCTCGACGCCAAAACAGTGACAGAAAGTTGAAACTGAAAATCAGTGACACTGAAAAAAAAGTGACATTGTAAAAAAAATCTGTCACTGAAAAAAAAGTGACATGAAGAAAAAATCTGAAGATTGTCATTAAAAAAAACAAAAGAATCCAAATAAAATAAAATGATAAGATTTTCGGATTTGAATTATTTAAATTACTTTCTTTTTTCAGTGACAATACTTGTTTCAATGCCAATACAACTGTTTTCAATACAAATGTTTCAATGACAATGTTTCTTTTTTCAGAACTGGTTTTGTTTGCAATGCCAATTTTTTTTTTGGATGCCAAATTTTAAAGTCACCGTTCTGGCTCCATAGTTAATTCTCAAAGAAAGTTACAGTAGAGTAAACGTGAGGAAAAAGAATCTCTTTTTCACTCCTGTCCTTATTTTCACACCTTTCTTACGTTGTCCCTTTACTCCTGTTCGAGGGTAAACATGATAAACATATGAACAATAAACAAGTTTGTAGCCTGAACCAAGGGGATCAGTAATCTACCATACACAGTGTCCTTACTGCACAAAGTCTGCTCTCAGTGGAGACACAAAATTAACCCAGTAATTTTTAAAAGTCTCTGTTTTTAGTCTAGTTGAGAAAGTCAGCTTCTCCATTCTATAAATATTGAGCATTACCTCTACCCAATCCTCCCTTTTTGGTGCATCAGTTTTTAGCCATTTTCTGGGGATGGCTTTTTTAGCTGCCACCAGCATTATTCGAAATATGTATTTTTCTCCTGACCTTAATCTCCTGGTTCTCTTTTCCCAAATATAATACTTCAAATGCAAGTGGAATGGACTTGCACTTTCATAATTTTTTCCATGTTGTTTTCCACTGTCCTTCATTTTCCATCACCCATTCCTCCTCTGATAACATCCTCCCTGCCTCTTTTCCCCACTTTTCTTATATATATGTTGTATTATTGCCCTTTAATCTTTCGATTTCTTTATATAATTTTGTGATTAATTTCTTGCCCTGGTCTGAATCATAAGCTGAGATGAATAATTTTATAATTCCAGACTCTAGCTCATCCAAAATAAACTTTTATATTTTGCTCCATATAATGCCACATCTGTAAATATCTGTATAAATCTTGATTGTTTAATCCGTATTGATTTTTAGATTCCGAAAGCTTTTGATAGCCTTCTTTTTAAAAAGCTCCCAAAATATTTTTGGTCCCACTTCCCATCTACTGAATCTACTATCTATCGTGTTTGGTGTGAAGTCTGAATCATGTGCGATCCATCGCAGTACCCTGCTCTGCTCAATCAGATTGTTCTTTGAAATAATCTCAAACCATATATTTAAGGATAACCCCAGCCAAGGATTTAACTCCTCTTGAAGATGTTCCCTCAATTTTTTATCGTTTAGTATTGCTTGTATTGGAACATGTGCATTTGATGCGAGACACTCAGTGTCCTTCCATCTTGCACTGTAGGCAGGATTGCATAAATTCCACAGAGTTTTTAATTGTGCAGCCTGATAGTAGCTCTTAAAACATGGTAGGGCTAGTCCCCCGTTATCTCTAGGCAGTTGAAGAGTTTTAAATCTTATTCGGGGTCTTGTCCCCCACCAAATGTATCTTGAGATGAATTTGTCCCATTCTGTAAAATCTTTGTCTGTTACCTCTACTGGTAGGGTTTGGAATGCATATAGTAACCTTGGAAGTACATTGATTTTAACAGCTTCCACTCTTGAGACCAAACTTGTGAAGGGGATTAAATTCCACCTTTCCATATCAGATTTGATTCTTGATATTAATGCCTCGTAATTTGGAGATTTCAATTGAGACAAGTCTTGTGGCAGGTTCACTCCCAAGTAGTTCATGAACCCACGCTCTAATACGAAAGAGTTTGAAAGATTCCCGTTAATTCTAATCCTGGCTGTAGGTTTATTGTACAGAGATTGTTTTACATTGACAAACATTTCATGAAAACCAAATCGCTCCAACACCATATATAGGAAATCCCACCTGACAGAATCGAATGCTTTTTCTGCGTCCAACCCTAATGCTATTGCTCCTATTCGTTTTTTAATAATGCTTTGTATAATATGTAATGTACGTCGGATATTGTCTTGTGTCTGTCTCCGCTTTATAAATCCTGTCTGATCCTGATGAATTATGTCTGGTAAAATTGTTTCTAAGCGTCTAGCTAAAATAGCAGTGAATAGTCTATAGTCCTAGCTAAGGACACTAACTGGTCTATAATTAGAGCACTCCATTTTGTCCTTCCCTTCCTTCAGGATAACCGAAATGTAAGCTTCCCTCCAAGAGTTTGGGATTTCTCCCTCTTTTAGCACCTAATTAAATGCATTCTTTAGCAAGGGGATCAATGGTTCTCTGAGCACTTTATAAAACTCTGAGGTGTATCCATCTGTGCCCGGGGCCTTGTTTGTCTTCAGCTTTGAAATAGCTGAGTTTATTTCTTCTGCTGTGATTTCCTTTGTCAGAGCTGAGTTCAGGGCTTCTGTCACCTTATGTAAATTTAAGGAATCCAGCCATGTGGCTATCTGATGTTTATTATTTATTTTTGGTTGGGAATATAGATTCTTATAACGTGATTCAAAACATTTATTTATCTCCTCTGTCTTATATTTTGGTGACTTTGTAGCTGAGTCCCTAATTTTGTAGATGTTATTATTTGCCATTTGCTTTTTTAATGTTATGATTCCCGATTTTGTGTTGTGTTAAGTTTTGATTCCCATACCCTCTTGTGTCTTGTCAGTGTCTTCTGTGTTTTTTCCCTGCTTTTCCCTTCCACCTTGTGCATGTTTGTCTCCCTCTGTCTGCCAGCGTTATATCTCCTCTGTGCTTCCCCCCCCTCGTTACCACACCCGGACTCCTCCCTCCTCTCTCTCCTCACCTGTTCCTCGTCTGGTCAGTGTGTCTGTGTATTTAGTCTGTGGCTGTGTCCCAATTCAGGGTCTGCACACTTCAAGTGCGCATTTGAAGTGCGTTTACGTCACTATGCCGCGGCGAAATGTGTCCCAATTCAAAGTGTTCTCATAATGCACCCCACAAATGCGCACTCCTTTTACCTGTTTTTGGAGCGTGCACCACTACTACACTTCGTGGTCTCACATATCCCATGATTCATTGCGCACCCGAAGAGAAGAAATAAATAAATAACCTCAAGTGGCGCAGTTCTCGTATTTAAATGTAAGTTTTGGGTCTATACTTTACTCCTTTAAACATCCAACACCAGATATGTTAAACTTCAAGGTAAAATACGTTGGTAATGCTCAGCCTGATGCCTTTCGAAGTTAAGCCTTAAAAACTTCACTTTCAAACGTTAGACGTTTAGAGGTTGACTTATATCTTATATCTTATTATGACTGTGGAGATGTTAGAGACTCGTTTTACATAAATGGACCGAGATGAACAGATTCAGATCCGGCTGTGATCCCTGCTTTATTTCCAGACTGTAAAACTGTAAAGTCTAGTTAAACGTTTGAATAAAGAGCTAAGTTTATGATTATCCTTATGATGATTATATATATATATGTATTTATTTTTTTTCTGTATTAGAACCCTTTTGTCTGTTGAAATAACACAAAACGTCTTTTACATTTCATTGTGTTTTAGGGAGCAAACAGAGAGGAGGAGGATGAAGGAGGACATGAGGCTGCAGAGAGGATGGAGAGGCTCTTCTCTGCTCCAGAGAACAATCCTTACATTATTTCTGTTGTTAGTTACTGAGTTATTTATGAGTTCTTTTTAAATTAGTTGTTTATTTTAAATAATTCATGAAATAGAATATTGTTCAATTGTTAGACGTTGTCTATTCCATTCAGTATTTACAACTTAAGTATTATTTATGACAGTAAACAGCATCAAGTGCTACTTTTCAGGGACAACAAGGGATTGAAAATGTTTTTTTTTATTATTAAGGTCTTAACATTTACAACTATTTACAAAATTACAGCATAAATAAGTATTCACAGATTATTATTAAAGGGATAGTTCGGGTTTTTTGAAGTGGGGTCATATAAAGTACATATCTATAGTCGATCTGTTCCCTACCGTAATCACTGATCAGCGCAGCCTCAGTTTGGAGAAGTAGAGAGCCGCTCCAGCCCAGACGCTCAGCTTTGTACTGCAGTGAACGGAGTCCAGCAAAAAAGCTAAATTAACCACCTAAAACAAGGCTCTCGTCAATTTTTTTTACATCAGTTCAAGTGTACGTTGTATAGGTAAAATTTACACCGCTTTACATCACCGTCAGACCGCACTTTTTTTTGGCACTACATTTTCTCAACCACAGAACCTCCGTGTCCCTACGCACTAGCGTAACGGGCAACAGCTGATCTGCGAGCGGTGGAATATGAGTTGCTGGACAAGAGGTTTACTTTCGATAAAAACGAAACTTAACTCTCCGTATCCTTCCGCATTAGCGCTCATGTGTGGGGATACGGGGGGTTCTGCGGTTGAGAAAATGTAGTGCCTAAAGAAAGCGCGGTCTGACGGCGATGTAAAGCGGTGTGAATTTTACCTATACAATGTACACTTGAACTGATGTAAAAAATTTTACATGAGCCTTGTTTTAGGTGGTTAATTTCGCTTTTTTGCTGGACCCCGTTCACTGCAGTACAAAGCTGAGCATCTGGGCTGGAGCGGCTCTCTACTTCTCCAAACTGAGGCTGCGCTGATCGGTGATTACAGTAGGAAACAGATCAACTGTAGATATGTACTTTATATGACCCCACTTCAAAAAACCCGAACTATCCCTTTAACTATTAACAAAAACGTATTAAAAACGGGCCGGAGGGGGTCTGGTTTCAGGAGCCACTTGATTTCATCTCTGCTTTTCGCGGATGATGTGGGCTCCTTTGAGCCAGGACCTCCATCATGTCCTGGGGCGGTTTGCAGCCGAGTGTGAGGCGGCTGGGATGAGAATCAGCACCTCCAAATCCAAGGCCATGGTTCTCAACCGGAAAAAGGTGGCTTGCTCCCTCCGGGTTGGGGGAGAGTTCCTGCCTCAAGTGGAGGAGTTTAAGTATCTACGTTCCTACCCTCACCTATGGCCATGAACTTTGGGTCATGACTGAAAGAATAAGATCCCGGATACAAGCGGCTGAAATGAGTTTCCTCCGCAGGGTGGCAGGGCGCTCCCTTAGAGATAGGGTGAAGAGCTCTGTCACCCGGGAGGAGCTCGGAGTAGAGCCGCTGCTCTTCCACATCGAGAGGAGCCAGCTGAGGTGGCTAGGGCATCTGTTTCGGATGCCTCCGGGACGCCTCCCTCGAGAGGTGTTCCTGGCAGGTCCTGCCGGGAGGAGACCCCGAGGAAGACAGAGGACACGCTGGTGTGACTATGTCGCTCAGCTGGCCTGAGAACGCCTTGGGATCCTCCCAGAAGAGCTGGAGGAAGTGTCCGGGGAGAGGGAAGTCTGGGTGTCCCTGCTCAGGCAGCTGCCCCCGCGACCCGGCCATGGATAAGTGGACGAAAATGGATGGATGGATGGATGGATATTAAAAACAATAATAAAACAGTTACAGATGATGTACAGTAACAGGCTGAGCAGGAGTCTCTGCAGTGCTGCTGGGCTGGATGGTGTCAGTGGGACATCATCTGGGTCGGTACTCGTTTGGGGGTCCAGTCTCCTCTGTCCACCACATCCTCCATCAACTGGGTCTGCAGTTCTGACTCGATCCACGGCTGCCAGGTCATTAAGAATGTTTTAAGAAAGAGGCAATTTCATAATATAATAACAAAACTATCAACCAAACATTTTAAATAGGAATAATGCCTTTAAAATGTAAATAAAACCCTAAGTGGCGATCAGCAGTTTATATGTCGGCATTAACGTAATGTATCGGTATATTAATGACCCCAAACTGTTAGCTAGCTAATAATGATAATATTGATAACATTACTGTGGGTTCAATAACAGGTTTACCTCTCCACACTCCTCTCAACCGGAGATAAACCAGAACCGCTTCTCCTCTTCCTCCACAAGCAGGAGGATTAAAAAGGAAATCAGGAATTCCTGAAGCTCAAACAGATCTGACAGTCAGACTTTACTCTTCTTGTCACTTTCACGGACCTGGGCTGCAGAAACAGTGACGTACGAGTAGAGGCGGGAACATCTGGTGACGCAACCAGGAAATGCTGCGAAGGGTAGACTGTCCCATTTAACAAAAGTTGATGCGGCCTGCAGGGCGCACCGAAGTACACTCATTCGGTGAGACTGCAAAGGGCGGGTCCTTGAAGTGTGCAGACCCTGAATTGGGACACAGCATGTGTCTTCCCTGCACTCCTTGTCCGGTCATTGTATGCCTCTGTCTGCTTCTGTTCCTGCGTCTGTTCCTGCTGATGTTCCTGCTCCTGCTCGTTTCCAGTCCCCTCGTGGTATGTTTTGGTTTTGAGTTTTCCAGGTTTGATTTCTACTTTGCCTTTTTTCTTTGCACTTTGTTGAACTGTTTTATTTTGCTACTTTGTCTTGCTGTTGTGTTGCTACTTTGGTTTTTGTCCTGGATTCATTTTTATTCCATGCTCCTTGGGTTTTTTGTTGCCATCAGCTTTTGTTTTAATAAAAGCTCGCCTTTTGTTTCCCCCATATCCTTGTTCCATGAGTTACTGCATTTGGGTCCAACTCCTATCTCCAAAGTCTTTTAGTTTTTCCCCCTTTAACCCGACGTGACAGAATGACCAGACCAGAAATGGACCCAGCAGACTACAGCCTACACCTTTGTAGGCTGGGAGACAAATTATGGGGCGATCTTGATGGCGAGATGGACTTGAGGGAGATATTACCGGCTATTTCCGAGTTTTGACAAAAGCCTGTCTGAAAAGCCTTGGTTGAAGGCAGTTCCATGTGCCAAAGAGTTCTTTGCTCAAGTTGCTAATCTCAGATGGGTCGTGCTTAGCAAGCTAAACAGCAGCTACTTCCAGCCAGCTCCTACCCCAGCCCATGCCTTGGCCTCAGTCCATGCCACAGCCCAGCTGCCAGCCCATGCCTCAGCCACAGCCCAGCTACCAGCCCATGCCTCAGCCACAGCCAAGCTACCAGCCCAAACCCATGCCTCTGCTCCGGCCTCAGCCCATGCCTCAACTCCGGCCTCAGACCATGCCTCAGCCACAGCCCAGCTACCAGCCCATGTCTCAGCTCGAGCCCCAGCTCCAGCATTGGCTGCCCAGCCGATGCCTGCTGGGTCGTCCCCTTTAAAGACATAGCTGACAACTGTTCCTGGTCCCCAGTCAGCGGCCCGGTCGACACCTGCCATTGGTCCTCAGTCGGCGGCCCGGTCGACACCTGCCAGTGGTCCTCAGTCGGCGGCCTGGTCGACACCTGCCAGTGGTTCCAGTCACTGCCAAGTCCAGTGCCTGCTCCTCGGTTGGAGGCCTGGCCGAGTCCCGTGCCAAGTCCAGTGCCAAATCCAGTGCCTGCTCCTCGGTCGGAGGCCCGGCCGGGTCCTGTGCCAAGTCCAGTACCTGCTCCTCGGTCGGAGGCCTGGCTGAGGTCATTTGCTGCCAGCCAACCTTCATCGGCTCCCAGGCCACCAGCTCCCGGCGAACCTCCGTCGGTGGTCCGGCCAAGACCCAGGAGGGTTTCCCAGCCCATGCCTTCGCCGCCGGCTTCCAGTGGGTCCCAGCCCACACCGCCTCCACCGGCCTCCAGTGGGTCCCGGCCCATGCCTTCGCTGTGGGCCTCCAGTAGGTCCCAGCCCATGCCGCCTCCGCCGGCCTCCAGAGCGCCTTCGTCTTCGTCGCCGGCCTCCAGAGCGCCTTCGTCGCCAGCCTTCAGAGCGCCCTAGCCTTTGTCTTTGCCACAGACCTCCAGGGCACCTTCGCCCTCGTCACCGGCCTCTAGAGCTACCTTGCCTTTGTCTTCGCCACAGGCCTCCAGAGCGCCTTCGTCTTCGTTGCCACAGACCTCCAGAGTGCCTTCGCCCTCACCGCCGGCCTTCAGAGCATCTTCGTCTTCGTCTTCGTCACCAGCCTCCCGAGTCCCTCAGCCTTCGCCCCCGCCGTCGACCTCCTGAGGGTCTCAACCTTGGCCTCCCTCCTCCCATCATCATTTGGACTTTGACCCCCCTCTCGAACCCCTCCACCCTCCTGTTTGTTTGGACTTTGGCCCTCCTCCTGACCCCCCTCCATCCTCCCAGCTTCACTTTGACTCTGGATATCTTGGTTTATTTTCTCGTCCACATTTTTTAATGTTCTTTTTCCAGTTTTTTAAGGTCTGATTCTAATTTATTGAGTTTTTGCCTTTTCAAATACGTTGATTTAGTGATTCGTTTTCCTCTAATCACAGCTTTACACGCGTCCCACAGTACTGAGGGAGATACCTCATCATTATTATTATCCCTGACATACATCTGAATTTCTTTGGTATACTCTTCCTTCATTTGTCCTTTTTAATACATTTATATTTAGCCTCCAAAGTGTTGATTTTGTTTCTTTTGACATAGCCAGAGTCATATATACTGGACTATCGTCTGATATGTCTCTCATTTCAATTTCACACTTTTCAATCCTATAACTGTCCTTGCTGAACATGGATCCTGGAGTATATTTAATGTGGTGCTGAAAAAAAATGTATAGTCTTCCCCCTTAGGATTTAATTCTCTCCAAACGTCAATTACTCCCAATTCTGTCATTAAATCTACAAACTTCTTATTAATCCCTGTTTTTTGTGTACCACTGGCTGAGCAGTCCAGCTTTGGGTTTAGTCTGATATTTAGGTCCCCTACCCAAATCATAATACCCTCCTCCTCTGATACCACTTTATCAAACAGTTGCCTGTAAAATACCCAGTCTGAGCCTGGGGGGGGGGGGGCATACACATTAAGAATGGTGACCAATCACGACTGTGCAGTCACGACTGCACAAGCGCAGTCACGACTGCACAAGCGCAGTCACGACTGCACTTCCTGAGGAGGTTGAGAAGAGCTGACCTCCCCACATCTGCACTCACCACCTTCTACAGGGGTGCCATTGAAAGCATCCTGACCAGCAGCCTCTCTGTCTGGCATGGCAGCTGTTCAGCTGCAGACAAGAAGGCACTACATAGAATGGTGAGGACTGCAGAAAAGATCATCAGATCACCCCTACCAGCCATCCAGGACCTGTACACTTCACACTGTTCCAAGAGAGCCATGAACATCATCAGAGACCCCACCCACCCAGCACACAAACAGTTCTCCCTATTACCATCAGGGAAGCGCTACCGCAGCATGTGGTGCCGCACAAGCAGACTGGAAAACAGCTTTTTTTCCACAAGCCATCAGGCTCATCAACACACTGAAGAAAGCAACATGAACATTTCAAGGACACTGACGAAATTTCCATGAACATTCCAAGGACAATGTCACTTGCACTTTACTCTTTGCACCTTCCATACTGCATCCACACTACTACACATGTCTGTATTCTGCTGCTGTGAGTGACTGGGCGTGTGTGTGTGTGTGTGAGAGAGAGAGAGCGAGTGAGTAAAGAGAGAGTGCGAATGCATATATCAGTATGATATAGTTTTTTTCATTGCACATTGCAATATTCATTGCATATTGAGCGTGTGTGCTTTTAGTGTGTGTGTGTGAAACTATTGTTAAATGTCTATCACGCTATGTGTGAAATCATAGCTTGTTTAGCTAACTGCACATTGGAGTCTGGTGAAACGAAATTTTAATTTCCTGTGCTAACGCCTGTTACATAGATCTTTGACAATAAAGTACACCTTGAACCAATTCACTCTCTCGTCTCCCCTTAATCAGTACATGTCTTCCTTGTTTATCTGATATTTCTGAAAGTTTTAAGTCAAAAGTAATTTTTCCTTATACCATAATGGCCACTCCTCTTCTATGACCTGTGTTATAAGATGAAAAAAATACTTGGTTAAACCCATTTCTTTTTAGTTTTTCATGTTCTTTCTCTGACTGGTGCGTCTCTTGCAATAGAACAACTCCGACCCCTTCCCTTTTTTTGTCTTGTGAACTTACTGTTTTATTTTGAAAATCTAACCTCCCTATTGTTTCAGGTCACTTGCCCTTCCTCTTTTGTCCCCGGTCTGACGTCATCCCTGATTCCTGATTGTTTCCACCTCCCTCACGTGTTAAATAGTCTGTGTCTTCGTTTGTCTTTTGCCAGTGTGTCTCGTTCCTGCGTGCACCCCAGCCCTTCGTCACAGTGTTGTCTTGATAAGTATTCAAAGTTCATGTTGATTTTTGTTCTGTTTTCCTTGTGCCTCAAATTTTGATAGTGCCTTTTTGTTCTCGTTTTCAGAAATAGCCTTTTGTTTTCCCTCAATTTTGGAGATTAGAGTAGATAGTTATCCTCTGTTGTCCTCTCTTTTAGAGTGTCCTTGTTTTTCTAGTTCCTTAGATCAGATTTTTTACTTAGTCTTGGTTTTCCTTCCTGTGTGGAGCGATTTTGATTTATCAGTTTTTTCCTCCCTCGTGGACCGTTTTGATTTCTCGTTTTCCTCCTCCCGGAGTGATTTTGATTTCTCGTTTTCCTCCTCCCGGAGTGATTTTGATTTCCTTGTTTATTTTTTTGTCTCTTGCCGACAGTGTAGTCAGGTTAGGTTTTATAGCCTATTCGTTTGTCTCTCTGTCTTGAACGCCCAACTATTTCAGAATAAAAGTCTGTTGAATTTTGATTCTGTCCTGCATCTGAGTCCTCATTTTAGTCCAGGCCTGACAGTACACACTGGCTAGTATGGACTCAGCAGGGGTCAGGCAGTTGGTGGAACTTCTCCAGGCCCAATAAGCCTGCCTCTCTCACCAGGAGGAGTTTCAGACAGCGATGGCGTCTCACCTGGGACATCTCTCAGCGCAACTCCAGGGCTTACAGGAACACCTCGCTCCACCAACCACCGCAGCTCCTCCTACCCCAGCGGCTCCACCGACCCTAGCGGCTCCGCCTCCCACAGCCACTACAGTTCTGGTACCGACAGCATCGATCGTAGGATCTGGCAGTAAGTTGGCGCCACAAGCCAAATTTTCAGGCAAAATGGGACAGTGTAAGACCTTTCTCATTGACTGTTCGATTCATTTCGAATTAACACCACATGCCTTTTCTACCGATCGTTCCAAGATTGCTTTCATGATCTCCCACATGACCGGAAGAGCCAAAGCCTGGGCATCCGCGGAGTGGAGCAGAAACTCTCCCTTGTGCAGCTCTATAAGCGGGTTTGAGTCCGCCTTAACCAAGACTTTTGAGCCGATTACAACCAGCCGGGAAAAGGCACAGGAGCTGAGCAGGCTAAGACAAGATACTGACTCTGTTTGTGACTACGCCGTTCGCTTCCGCACCTTGGCGGCGGAGAGCAACTGGAACTGGCCGCCTCACCACAGGTTGTCGCTGGAGCAGCACCATCATTCCCAGCCCAAGGAAGAAGAGGAACCCATGAAGCTGGGAAGGACCCGGTTTTCACAAGAAGAGCGCCGCAAACGACAACTGGAGGGCCGGTGCGTCTACTGTGGGGAGTCGGGTCATCTCGTCGCTGTTTGCCCAGCCAAGAAATCCGTGGTGGTGAGTCAACTCAGAGCTTCAGATGCTGTTTCATGTGCACTGACGAATGTCAAGATTTTCCACCACACTGTCACTGAACTTAAATCTCTCATAGACTCAGGGGCTGATGCTAATATGATGAACTGGAGTCTAGCCGATAAGCTCGGCTTGAAGAAGGAACTACTAGAAAAGCCCATCGAAGCTAAAGCTCTGAATGGAGAAAAAATATTCTCCATCACACACGTCACAGAACCCATTCAGCTGTGCATTGATGACCACAGAGAGCACCTCAGTTTTTATCTATTCAAGTCACCGGCCCATACTCTGATTTTGGGACAGCCATGGCTGTTTCGTCACAACCCTCACATAGACTGGAGATCTGGGAAGATCGGGAGGTGGGGAGAGGATTGTACAGGGGAGTGCATTGAATGTTCTGTTCCGGGAATAAATGCTTGTTTAACATGCATTTTACTGACTCTGCCACAGAATCGGAATTCCTGAGCTCAGTACCCTCCTGCTACCACCACCTTTGGGAGGTATTTAATAAAAAGAAAGCCATGTCTCTTCCTCCCCACCGACCTTATGACTGTGCCATCGAGCTTCTTCCTGGCTCTAACATTCCCAAAGGTCGTCTGTACTCCGTTTCAGGGCCAGAAAAGGAGGCCATGACGGATTACATAGAGACCTCACTGAAGGCGGGTTTGATTCGCCCTTCGTCATCTCCTGCAGGGGTGGGTTTTACTTTGTGGGCAAGAAGGACAGCATACTAAGCATACTATGAGCATACTCAATGCCTTAATGCCTACTTCTGCTACTGGTTTGTCTCCTTTTCATTGTGTTTTTGGCTACCAACCTCCAGTTTTTCCAGCCAACGAGTTGGCGTTAACAGTGCCCACCGCCCACGTCATGGTTCACCGCTGCCGCCGCATTTGGGCAGCCGCTCGACAGATTCTGATCCGTCAAGGAGACCAGGTCAAAAAAGCAGCAGACCGCAAGAGGCGACCGGCTCCCAACTATCAACCCGGCCAAAGAGTATGGCTTTCAGCAAAAGACTTGCATCTTCGAGTGCCCTCAAAGAAGCTGGCGCCAAGATTTGTGGGTCCTTTCCCCATCTCCAGAGTCATCGGTTCTGCAGCAGTTCGACTTTGTTTCCCCCGGTCCCTCCGCTTACACCCGACCTTCCACGTAAGTCAAGTTAAACCTGTCACAGAGAGTCAACTGCTCCCCCCCACTGCACCACCCCCACCACCCGAAGTGATAGACAGCGGTCCAGTATACAAGGCTAAACAGTTGCTGGCAGTACGCAACCGGGGCCGGGGCAAACAATATATGGTAGACTGGGAAGGATATGGACCAGAAGAAAGACAATGGGTTCCCTCACGCTACATTGTTGACCCTGATTTAATTAGGGATTTTCATAGGGACCATCCTGGTCAACCTGAACCGTCAGGAGTCGGTCCTAGAAGGGGGGGTTCTGTCACACAGTGGTGAGGTCCTGTCTTGGTTTTTTGTCTTGTGAACTTTCTGTTTTATTTTGAAAATCTAACCTCCCTATCGTTTCAGGCAGAGGTGGGTAGAGTAGCCAAAAATTGTACTCAAGTAAAAGTACTGGTACTTCAGGATAATATTACTCAAGTAAAAGTAAAAAGTAGTCATCCAAATAATTACTTGAGTAAGAGTAAAAAAGTACTTGGTGAAAAAACTACTCAAGTACTGAGTAACTGTTGAGTAACATCTGATTTATTTGTTAATGACCATTCAATCAGACAAAATTACAGAGAGTAGAGTGTGTTTATCCCATCAATAAAATAAAATAAATAACTTAAATTAATGAATAATAAAATAAAAATAAATAACTTGAATTAATAAATAATAAAATAATACCTTAAAATAAAATAATCTTTAGGTAAATTCATATACCTCAATAAAAATAAACTCATTGAAATAATAAAGTACATAAAAAAATTCAACATTTACAACACAAATTTCCAAACCTCTCTACTTCTTCACCTGGCTCAGCAGGCAGAACTAGAGTAAGACAGCCCATAAACTCTGTGCATGTGGCTCAGCATAAGGCAGAACAAGGCCATAAACTCCCATAAACTGTGTGTTTGTGACAAAACATGCAGAAACAAACATTTTCGCCTCATAATCACTCAGTGATGTGACTATTGATCTTCAACAGTAGTTGGCTCTCAAAGTTCCTGCAGTGAAGCTGTGATCGTTTCGCAGTGAACAGGAGTCCTGCATGGCTAAAAAGTCCCTTACAGGCTGCAGACGCAGGAAGACCTGTGTTAACTTTGATCGACAGCTTCTTGATGTGAGGAAAGGTGTGGAGTAGATCCATACCTGAAGTGGACAGACATGAAAGATACCGCTCCAGCTCGCCTACTTGAGATTTTCCTGACTCCATGGATGCAAAAAAGTCATCTTCATCGGAGGGGTTGCTGTTTGTACTGGTGTCAACATCCAAGTCGGTTTCGAGGTGATTTCTTATGTAGTCAAGGCCTGTGGCAAGATAAATCATTTTCAAAATAATTACAGTGGGTCTGCACATTATTCTTACCCTTCTACTATATAGCCTGTCATGTTGCTGATACTTGATAACAAAAGCTACCTGAGCATCTCACTATTGCCACACTGTGGTGTGTCACTGACACACTATAGTCCTTAATTACAGTAACATTATACAGATTTATATATTAATGTCTACTGGTTCACATTTGAATTATTATACAAGTATATTAACCAGCATTTAAGATGTTCTCATCTGTGGTCCAGGATGTTCTGAATCTTGGTAGGAGTATTGCCGCTGCAATCAGCTTAGGCTCCTTCATGACGTCTCCAAAACGTTTCTCGATCCCTCTCTGCAGGGCGTCAACAAGAGGTGTACACATTTTGCAAGATGACTCTAGCCTCTTCAGCTTGTCCCGCAACTGGTAAAGTGTTGGCAGCAGGAGGCCCATATGTACAGATGATTCCCCTTGGAGGATATTAAGGGCCATGGCAACAGGCTTCATCACAGCAGCATACTCGACCAAAAATTCCATTTCAGCTGGATTGAACCTATAAAAGATGTAATGAAAAAAAAATACTTAAAGACATTTCTGGTGCAATGTATTTATTGTGCATTGTCGATGTTAAATACACAAATAAATAAAAATTGAATAAAATTTGTCAAATTATTTCATTCACATAGGCCTAATCCACAATCAGCAAGGCTTACTTATTTTTATTGTTGTTTAAAAATAAAGTATAAATTTTGTCAACTTACATCTTTATCTTTAATGCTGTGCAGACATTGCGAATTGCTTGTTCTCCTTGCTCTCGGTGGATGCACACAATCCTTTCGACAGCGAAAAACAGGGAGCTCCAGCGTGTCTGATTGGGTCGGAGGAACTGCAGCTTGCATTCACGTTCTACTGTTTCATGAGCCATGGTTGACCTGCTAGTTTTATTCCAAAGAGCATGACAATTTGCAAAAGCAGACCTAGACAGCTTCTTGTACGTTTCGTTGGCAGCCCCTCCAGCAGCAGTGGCATCAACTGTGGATATAAGATTGAGGAGATGGCATGCACACTTTGGTGCCTTGGAAGTTGGTACTCAAGGCCTGTGTTGTCATCCAGAATAGCAGACACATCTTGATAATCCACCTCTGACTCACTCTCATCTACTGTTGCATCATCAAGGGTGGAGTCACTCTCCTCTTGTACATTGGTGGTCTCCTCGCCATATAATCGAAAGGCCTTCAAAAAGTTTGAGCCACTGTCTGTTGTCATCCTGGTCACTTTTTCCCTGATGTGGTACTCCTGTATGTATTTCCTCTAATGCGGCAGCAAGGATGTCAAACGTGTGCGAGCCGTTGAGACGTCTACAAGCCAATGCAGCAGAGTGCCTCTCCAGTGAGGTGTTGTCTATCCAGTGACAGGTGACACCTAAGTAGCTAAGTTGTCTGGCAGACCAGCAGTCTGTTGTGGTAGCAATAAAGTTCACAGCACTCAGCTTTTTGATGATTATGCTCTTCTTGTGTTTTGCAGCTTCCTTTATTCTTGTGCATAACGTTTTCCTTGTCATTACTGTATGAGGTTGCAAGGTTTCTATCATAGTCTTAAAGGATGGTGTCTCAACCACAGAAAATGGTTGGTTGGCCTCACACACAAAATTTAGCATCAGCTTGTCAAGCGTTGCTTGTGTTACCCGCCGTGGGGCAGTGAAGGCTGTTATTTTTGCATTTTTCACAGGAGTATCACTGGAAGAGGAGGACTTGCGTTTTCTGTGGGCCTCTAGTAAGTCTGTGTACTTGGAGAGTTTGTTGGGGTGAATCCTCTGTGGATAAAAACATATCTATGAGGCTACAGGCAGATCAAGTTCAGCACAGAATAGACTCATGTAACCTAACAAGACAAACATTCGCCTATCCACAACAAAAAAAAAAAAACTTAACAAAACAAAAAACGAATTAAGGTCAAAGGCTACTTACCGCAACATGTTTCCTCAAGTTAGACGTTGAGTTTTTGAATGCTGAAATGATGTTTGGAAGCGTATTTTCTTCTCTCTCAAAACTTTTTTTACCTCCGTATATTCTTTGCGTTTTTTCAGTACATCCGGAATGTAATCATGGTCGAGAAACACCTTTCTCCCCTCGTACTCAAAACCTCTTTTCTGCCAAGGGATCTTTATGACCTCTTCTTTGTTTCTGAAGCTCATGAATCTCACCACTATGGATCTCGGAGGGAAATCCGGAGGGGGGGGATGCAACGCTAGAGCCCGGTGAGCTCTCTCAATCTGAAGGTGAAGAGACGGTGGCAGCTCCAGCATTTCCCGTAGAAGCGTTTCAGTAAAATCAATCATAGACCTGGTGCTGTCCTCCGCTCCCTCCTTCACCCCATGAATCCTGATGTTTTCCCTCCTCGACCGTCCCTCCTGATCCACCAACCTGTTTTCGAACTGTCTCTGTAGCTCCAGGAGTTCAAGTGTGGCGTCCTCAATGTGCTGCAGACACTCTTCGGCACCCATTATCCGTGTCTCCGCGTTTGTCTATCCTGTTATTTGTTTCCCTGAGTTCTCCCTTAATTTCCTTGATTGTCCGTGTTCTCACGACGGAAATCACATAGTTCTCGCACTATTGTCTCCAAATTTGCCACTTCTTTTCCACTGCTCGGGCTCGTCTCCCTCGATCGTGCAGCCGCTGTTAGCTCGTGGTCCTCTCTTTTAACTCAGGTTTTTGAGACTTTTTGCCCAATTTTCCTCTCTTCACTTATTATGGCTGCCTACTGATACTTATCCAGGGCGTCCCAAATTTAAAGTCGGGGAGCACACTCTTATGCTGCTGCCATGTTGGAGGTGCACCCGGAAGTCCGAACTGGGTTCTTAGCGGAGGGCTTTTAATTTGAAAGTAGCGACCGTTTGTAGCATGCCGCTACAACAACAAGCGGACAACCAAACAGCTACAGAGACCAGGGAGACCCGAACACCTACTGAATCTCAGCGGCTGTCCAGTTGCTCATCTTGACGTCCGTGTATGAAGTGATGGACTGACTGCTGTGATCAGCTGTTTTAAAACTCCCTGGCTGTTGGTCACACAACAGTGCAGGTCTTCGACACCTCCGCCCATCTCATGGAATTGCCGGCACATCGACGTCTCGGATTAAGATAGTAATGGAGGTGGAAATAAGTGTACCCTCTGAGGCGGCAAATTGACAGACCAAAACAGACCCCCAATACACCGCCTTCTGTCTAAATCCGCGGACCTAGCCGCAAAAAGGACGGCCACATGGCGGCTTATTTCCCAGTATAGAAACGGCTGCAGAAACTGCTGCTGCAGGCTGGGTTTCCCCACACAAACCATGTGAAAGCAGAGGTGACACACGTCACATTCAATCTGAAAGATATATAAATTAGATTTTTAGAGAAATTACATCCACACTTTATGTAGAGAACTGTAGTCTTCCTACCTAGTTATCCACAGGCGTCTCTGAAGGGCCTCCTTCTCCCGCGTTCAATTTCACACAGGTTCCAGTGTATGCGGATTTCAGCTAGGCTGATAAATAGATTGAAGCTTACCAGAGTGGTCCATTAGCGCAAGAGCCAATTCCTTTCTTAGGTGGTCTATTCACACCTCGTCCACTGGAAAAAGTGTCTGTTCTTTTTTCAGCAGTAGCTCTGCAATCTCAGGTTACTGTCAGTGCGACTCAGTTCACACATTCATATGGTACATTATCTTACTTTGCAAATGATCACTCCACATGATGTGGAATCCTGCTGGCGTGGATGCTGGACTGTGTTGCATGTCCACTGAGAAAAATTGAGGTTTTTCTTCCGCATGAAGGCCCTAAAGCAAAAAGGGAAGAAAACTGTTATGTTTGTAACTTGCACATCAGGAGCTATTTCCATCCATCCATCCATTTTCTTCAGCTTATCCGGGGCCGGAAGAAAATACTTAAATTAAATGCACAATAAATCCTGATTTACTGACCTTGTTGAATCCCTGAACTGTTTTATTTGAGTTGGAGTGGCTCCAAGTGGGTCCACAAAGATGCAACATCGCTCCTTTGGATACATGGCCTTTTACAGATAGGATACCTCAATGCACTAGAATTAACTTGTGTCTATAGTTGCATAAATGGCACTCATCAAACTGAACTATTCTATTTTATTCTATATTCTATATTATATTTGTTAAGTGTCCTTGCGTACCCTGAAAGGTGCTTTATAATTTAAATGTATCATTATTTTTATATTGAAGACAAAAAAAAGCTTGAATGATGGAAAATAACAAGGGCTATTTTCATTGATTTTGGTATGTTCTAGTTGTTGCATCCTTTGGGCAGCACTTGGCTCACTGATACAGTTGTCATTCCGACACATTTAAAGTGGCCTATAACATTATCTTACAGACACTAACATAAATTGATTACATTTTGGGGGAAAATGTTTTGAACGGCTGCTTATTTGTGTTATGAGACCATCGCAGATCAGACACAATGAACGGACACTGCGGTCACAAGTTGATCTGGTCACCTCTGCGTCCAAAAGGTGGCTGTGTGTATGCTGTGAAGAGTGAAATAGGCTATACCAGGGGTACTCAAATACAAATCTTAAAGGGCCACAAAGATTTTTTTCAATGACTCAAAGGTCCATGTATTGAGGTCGGTCAGGCCACATGCAATAATACTGTAATATTCAAAACAAAATGTCCTTTTCATTCTAAATAACAAAATACAAACTAAAATAAAATGTAATTTCCATTTTAACATAAATTTCACTAGCAAGGACCACACCATCAACGAGATGCGTTTAAGGATTTATTAGTGACAAAGGAAAACGAAGTGTCGAAGATCTTGGTTCTTTTGTGTTCTTCGAGTGCGTTGTGGGGATTCTTGTAGAGAATCCGCCGCCGCTCCCGGGCAGCGACGGACCCCCTCATGGACCTACGAAGGAGAGGAGAGAAAGAAGAAACAGACAGAGAGAAATGGGGTGGGGGGGAGGGGTGCAGAATACGAGAGCGAAGCAGATGAGAGGGTCAGGTGGTTATTTATAGAAATGCTGAAGTTGGCGCTGTTGAGGTGTGGTCCTGCTCCTGAAACTTCGCCAATTAAGCTTCAATTCACTAGCAAGGACCACACCATCAACGAGATGCGTTTAAGGATTTATTAGTGACAAAGGAAAACGAAGTGTCGAAGATCTTGGTTCTTTTGTGTTCTTCGAGTGCGTTGTGGGGATTCTTGTAGAGAATCCGCCGCCGCTCCCGGGCAGCGACGGACCCCCAAAAACCTCCAATTACTTGAGAAGAGATTGAGCGGATCTGAGATCTTTGAGATCTGAACAGATGTAACGGTGGTACGTTTGGGAGGACCAGCGGCCTATGAGATGTATGAAGTGTTCTGGGAAGCCATTACGGGAGGCTGAAGTGGCAGCTCCGATTCTGAAGGAGTGTCCAGAGTAGTTGTCGGGCAAAATACCAGACAATGAGAGCACCCGGCGAAAGTGATGGTGGAACCAGAATCGAATAGCCACTTGGCTGGATTCGGAGATGAAAAGAGGATCTGTCGTTGTTGTGAGATTTACGGAATTGCAAGAAATTTGCGAGGGTTTCGAAGGGATTCAGTGGTGATTGGACCTTGAAGAAGAAGACGGGTGTAGGCGGACCAAATTGATTGGTTTTGGTTTGCTTTAAGTGGAACACCATAGTGTCGTCTGAAAAGCGAGACAAGTCAGAAATGCAAGCATGACGGCTTGAGTTGAAGTGAATGGTTGAGGAGGTGAATTCGGAGCATCTGAGGAAGCCAAAAGGCAAGCAAGAACATGGCTTCCAGGGTTTGGGCGACTTGAGGAGTGCCGTACCCGGAACGGATTGTGTGGAGGCAGATTAACGGCAAGTTGGAATTAAGAGGAAGACGGCGAGGGCTTAACGAACTGTTAACGAACAGCCGGTTATTGTCTTGGAAAGAAGCTGATACCGCTAAGGTAAGCTTGGTGGTGCGTGATTTGTCATGAGGAATGGGCGTAAGTACTGAAAGAAGTCGTGGTGATGAGATCGAATGACGGAAAGGTTGTGTTGTATTGGTCGTGAAAGTAATGGAAGCTTTCCAAGCTGTCCAGTAGGAAGAGAGGGTCGAGGGTGATAGGCTGTTGATGGTGGAGCTCTGGTAGTCGCTTATCAGGGGTATAAGCGCAGGATTTACGAGTTGAATGTCGACGCCCAACTGGCGTAGGGAAGGTATCTGCGCGAGGTGCCAAGCTTCTGAACTTCTGGCATTCATTAGCGAGCTTCGGGGGCGATTCTGCCACAAGCCATCTTCCTTTGTAGAAACCCCCAAAACCGGCCTAAGGAGCAGCATCGCTGTACAGATGGATGTCATGTGGGTTAGTTGGTTGGTCATCGTAAAAGAAAGTGATTCCGTTCCAATTGGTGATAGGGTTGAGTCACGGACAGATTTCAGCAAGGCTCGAGCTATCCAGGGAGATGGAGGTCAAGAGTGATGGGACGGAAGGGACAGAAGTTGACGTTTGGTGCGGCGCTGGGCGCAAAAGAAGGTTCGGCTGAGCTTTCCGACCGGGAATGAAGTCTAAAACTTGTTAGTGTCAAGAATGATTCCGAGAAACTCAAGGGATGTGGAGGGGCCCTTTGTTTTCTCTGCGACGATGGGACCCCGAGGTTGGAGAAGACTGAAGTCAGGGTAATCAGGCTGGAAGCGGGTGGCGATGTGGTGGGGGGAAATTGTTAGACTGGATCCAGCTGAGGGCTTCAGGTGGGGTGTCGAAGAGTTTAGGCTGCTTTGCGACCAAAGGTGAGCCTAACGGCGAAGTAATATATACCACGCCAATGGATGCTGAAGAAACGGCAGAAGTCGGGGTGAATAGGGAGGACTTTAAGAGTACTGGTCTGTTCCTGGACCTTCCTTAACTTCCTTAGCGAGCGTGCGGTCAACTGAATCTGGCTCGGCTATGGTCGACTGAAGATTTTCGATTTCAAAAGAGATAGATGATTGTGTGGAGTCCGGGGTGAAGACCTTCTTCAAGTCCTTTATGAGAAACTAGCTTTGGCGAGGTAGGTTGTACGGGCATTCGGGGTGGGCGTGGCCGCCGCTGCAAAAGGAGTAAACGTGGAGGAAGCGGCACTGGGACACGGTGCATCCGGTACTGTTGAAGCCGTTGCAAATCGAACAACCTCCTTGGTGCATGACGGGCCTGCCTTTCTTATATACGCCGTTGATTATGGGAAGATGACAGAAGGGGTAGATGACATCTGTTCTGGAGGTATGGGTGCTGGTGGAGCTGCCGACAACAGGCGAGAGAAGGCTGAAGCTCTCGTTTGGTTTTTTGTGCGGCCCAGTGTGGGTAGCTGTGTATAAAGTGAAATTAGTGGTTGCCTGTTGAGGGGGAAGAACGGGTGCCGGCATCCCGGTGCTGACGACCCCAGCCGACATGAGCTGCTGGGACTGATGGAGCTGGGAGATGGAAGCTCCCTGCATCCCGGCATAGGGTGCTGGCACCTGGTGCCAGGAGTTGAAGCGAGGTGCTGTGGTTGCTGGAATTAGACGGCAGAGGGCACTGGCATCTTGGTGCCAGGAGACTTGGTTGAAGCGAGGTGCTGTTGTTGATGGAAACAGGAAGCAGAGGGCGCTGGCATCCTGGTGCCAGGAGCCCTGGTTGAAGCAATCTGCTGTGGTTGCTGGAAATAGGCACCAGAGGGCGCTGGCATCTCGGTGCCAGGAGCCCCGGTTGAAGCGAGCTGCTGTGGTTGCTGGAAATAGGCACCAGAGGGCGCTGGCATCTCGGTGCCAGGAGCCCCAGTTGAAGCGAGCTGCTGTGGTTGCTTGAAACGGGAAGCAGGGGGTGCTGACATCTCGGTGTTGGGAGCCCCGGTTGATCAAGCTGCTGTGGTTGCTTGAAACGGGAAGCAGGGGGTGCTGTCATCTCGGTGCCGGGAGCCCCGGTTGATCAAGCTGCTGTGGTTGCTTGAAACGGGAAGCAGGGGGCGCTGGCATCTCGGTCCCAGGAGCCCCGGTTGAAGCGAGCTGCTGTGGTTGCTGGAAACAGGAAGCAGAGGGCTCTGGCATCTCGGTGCCAGGATGAGAATCAGAATCAGAATCCTTTAATGTTCCGCAGACGGGGGAATTTGTTTCTCGCAGCAGCAGAATATTACGAGAACAGAGCAATAGCAAAATAGATAATAGAATAGACACTATAATTAAAAAGGGAAAGAAAATGGAATCGAATCGACGTATATACATATTTACATGATGTAGTGCAAGAATGGACAGTAATTTTTAATATACAGACCGGAGCGGTTGAAGCGAGCTGCTGTGTTTGCTGGAAACAGGAAGCAGACGGCGCTGACATCTCGGTGCCAGGAGCTCCAGTTGAAGCGAGCTGCTGTGGTTGCTAGCAGTGGGCGGTAGGGGGCACTGGCATCTCGGTGCCAGGAGCCCCGGTTGAAGCGCGCTGCTGTGGTTGTTGGAAAAAGGCAGCGGGGGGCGCTGGCATCCCGGTGCCAGGAGCCCCCCCAAAGGTTAGCTGCGGTGATGGCTGGAACTGGATGGCGGTGGGCACTGTGGAGTTTGCCCTTGAGGTTGTAGGTTGCTGTAGCTGATGATGATAATCCTGATAGAAGTTGGAGGGTCCTAGAATGCATCTGGGCGCTCCCTCTGGAGTGTAGTGATGCGAGAAGTGGTGGCGGAAACTCTGGAGTTGTTTGATCTGGCAGAGGATCTCTGTCTCTGCTTTTGCTGCTGCTCTTTGTTTTCTTTGGGCTGTGTTATTTGATTGTACTGTCCCTTTAACAAGAGCGTAGACGTCACTGTCTGTAGGGCTGTGCGTGATGACGTCACCTGGAAGCGATCTGGTGTCGATGATGAAAATCCTGATGGGGATTGGAAGGTCCTGAAATCCATCTGGGCACTCCCTTTGGAGTGGAGTGATGACGAGAAGTGGTAGCAGAAACTCTAGAGTCATTTGATCTGGCTGAGGATCTCTGTCTCCACTTTTGCTGCTGCACTTTCTGTTGTCTATGAGCTTTCTGCTGTCTTTGGGCTGTAGTATTTAATTGTACTGTCCCTTTTAACAGGAGCGTCGACGTCGCGGTGTGTTGCGTGCGCGTGATGACGTCACCCGGAAGAGAGCTGGTGTTGACGGAAGAAGCACACATGCGTGTGGAGAAAGTTTGGCTTTATAGTCCATTCGGTGAAACAGAATTCATTTGTCGTTTAAAGTTTTCTGGGGAGTGGCTACTGTCCAACCGGTGACTGTAGAAGATGAAAGCCGGTCGGGGGAACTCACCGGAGCGTGGAGACGTTGAGACCGGCGAGTTGTTCGGCCGGTGTTGGCGGAACGATGGCGGGAGGCTTCGCTTCTTGGAGGTGAAGGAGTCGGCGAACCATGGCGAACTGCAGCGACGGTGACTTTCTGTTCCGGAATTTCCTCGTCCTCTCTTTGCTGCGGAAGGAGGTGGGCTGGGAGACACGGGAGAGTCGTTAGACGAACTATGATAATCTTGGATGTTGAGGAGAGATGAACCAGGCGGGATGCGAACCATGGATGAGACGAAGTTAGTGCTCTTCGGACTCGCTCGCGCCCTAGCCGGCTGTAGGGCCACTGGAATCAGGGTCTCGGGAACGGAGGTGACGGGAAAGTTGTCGGCTTCAGATGAATGGTGATCCTGATCTCATCTGAAAGATCATCCCACGGGGATAGTGATACGAAGTCCATGATGAGGTGAGTAGAGCCTGATGTTGCTCGTACAAAAGTTTGGATGTGCTCGGGCGAGGCGATGTCGCGTGATCTCGTTTCTGGGTGCGAGAGCGCAGAATACGAGAGCGAAGCAGATGAGAGGGTCAGGTGGTTATTTATAGAAATGCTGAAGTTGGCGCTGTTGAGGTGTGGTCCTGCTCCTGAAACTTCGCCAATTAAGCTTCAATAAAATACATAGTTGAATATTTCCTCTTTTTTTTGCCTTCAATCATTGTGTCCATCACTTCAGTCATGCATTATTTTATTTCATTGTGACATAGATGTGACAAGAATCCTGCTTGCAGCTTGATATGACGATTTCAGTGCATTTATTGGTGTTGTGCTTATCTCTGAATTTTGAGGAAATGTCTCTTCAAAATTCCTATGCTTCATCTCATAATGCCGTTTCAAATTGGGAATCTTCATCACAGCTTCTCCTGGCATATTGTAACGCGCCTTGTGGACTGTGGCGCAATGAATCTTGGGTATTCTGTTGGTGTAGGTGTAATAATAGTTCTTGAATGTGTTTGTGAATAAGATGATATGTAAGATGATTGTGGGTTAATTCACGTCATTTGTTCTGTGATTAAATGGTGTTGAGTTTTAACAAGGATGATAAAAATTTTGGCACCGTGAGTGAAAGGGTGTTTGCCGGGACAGAGTCCCCGTCCATTACACTCATTGTGAAAATACATGATGAGACTAGCTACGATGATAAACTATATAAGGCCAAGTGTCTGTTACTGTTGGACTGTCAGATCCATGGGTTTTGTCCTGGTTGGAGGGAGAATGAATGCACATTTTAAATTGCCGCTTTTCACTGTCCGCTTTGTTGTAGCAGTTTACTTGGAGCACGCCATTTTCAATCTCTTACCACTGGCAAAATGTGAATACGCGAACTGCTCCAAAAACGAAAGTGAATGTTAAAAGTTGCGCTTGCATCGGTGAGTGACCCAGCTGTCTGTGTATCGTTGGCATGGAGACAAGTCCCGGTGTACACGTGCTGACCCAACCAAAACACATGGTGAGGGAATAACTGTTCGGGGGCCACAAACAGGAGGCCGGCGGGCCGGATGCGGCCCCCGGGACGCCTATTGAGGACCGCTGGGCTATACTGTCCTAGCCCATTGTGGTTCCATTGGTCTAATGAGTTAATTGCTGCGTTACAGTTTTTTTTTCCCTCACTGAGTATGAGTTCGAGTCCCGTACTTTTTTTTCTTTTTTTCATTCTTCGTTCAAAAGGCTTCCATAGTTCCTTCATGTGATGCATGTTTACTCAAACAGACAGCAAATACGAGTAAGTACATTTCATAAAAGTAATGCTTATTTGTGTTATAAAACCATCAGTACAGACACGGTGAACAGACACTGCGGTCACAAATTGATCTGGCCTCCTTCTGTGTCCAAGAGATGGCTGTGTGTATGCTGTGAGGAGTGTAATAGGTTATACCGCAAATACCCTGTGTGACTTAATGGGTGAGATCAGATGATTACCATGCTGCCATTTTTTTCCCTCAATGAATGTGAGTTCAAGTCCCGTAATCCTTTTTTCTTTTTTTGTTTAAAAAGGTTCCATTGTTCCTCTATGTGATGCACATTTACTCAAACAGTAAGCAAAGAGCGGTAAGTGTATTTGATAAAGGTTTATTAGAGATAAACATTCACAGGAAGAGCAACTCTCCCTTTTCCTGTTTACAACATCTTCCATAACAACCAGCAACATGTACCAGCAACAATACAGCGACTGAGGGTCAGACACTTTTACTCAAACAGGAGCCCGAGCAAGTATCAGGTATGTTCTGCACAGAGAAAACCTGAACAAAGAGATATATCACAGGACAGCTACATCTTCTCTTCCCGTTTTCAACATCTGTTGTAGCTACGGTGTCCACAGACGCATTCGGCTGAAGGGCGCCAGTTAACATAGTCCCATGTTAATCCGAAACACCGGTCATCGTCGCTACTCCATCCCTACAGCCACACATTTTTTTACCAACTCAGTCTCCCTTCAGTCATGAAAACATCCAGTAGTCTGAATATTTGCTCACCTGTTGTCCTGCCTGGCACCTCCTTGCAGAACAGAAAGTCCTCCAAAATGTCTCCTTCCCAGGAATAGCGCACCAAAAGAACTAATTGAGCTGCACTGGAAATGTCTGTTGATTTGTCCAGCTGAATAGAAAATTGCTCACATGAGCTGTGACTGAATGTCAGCCAATAGTTCTTCAATTCTCCTTCTCATGGTGTCATTTGAAAGCGGTACAACTTTCAGTTTATTAGCTGTCTCTGTCCCAAGCACAGCTTCTCACATTTCAACTGCCGCTGGAAGATGAAGTTCTTGTCCAATTGAGTGTGGCTTCTTACTTTTTGCGATCTGTTGAGCCACCAAATATGAAGCCCTCTGTGCTTTTTCTGAAGTTGTAGCCGGGTTCACCCGGCATGTTTTCTGACACATGTATTCCTCACTCTTTCGGCAGAAAAAATCTTTTGTTTTGTCCTTAAAGCTAGGGTCTGTAATGTTGTTCAGAAACACATTTTGTTATACTGGGTGAAATGGTCCTTCTATCCTGAGAGTAGTCAATACATTATGTATTCAGAAAAAGGAATGAAAATAATCGGACCTCTGTGGCAGCTGTAGGACTGAGAAAAATCTGACCAATCCGTGCCGTCCGGCCGGACAGCACAGATTGGTCAGATGCCTTCATGTCTCGTTCTGTCCCTCCCTCCTCCACATTTGCACACGTTACGTTTCACTGTTGCAGGAAATATTCAGCACACTCCTCTGCAGAAATACCAGTTGCAGGAGAAGACGTTCATTTGGTTACAATGGCATAGAAAATGCAGCCAGCGTTACTTGTAACAGCTCACCCCGCTAAAAAGGCAAAGAAAAGAAAGCCTGAGGCAGAAAAGGCTGCGACATAAAAAGGCTCTGGATGAAGAAAGAAGTCGGACCGAGTCAACATCGGTGCGATGTTTGAGCGGTGGAGACAACTGGGGCATGTGAAGGGCTTGAAAAGTGATGCAGAGGTTGCTCTCTTTCTGTTGGACAGGTAATTATTTGTTTTGTTTCAGGGGGATTTGTTATTTTCATAAAATATGTGAGGTTTGCCAACTTGGCTACATTTGTAGCTTGTATTAGCCCAATGCTAACGTTAGCTTCTTTGTGTGTTGTTTTTAGCCATGAGAATGGCTAATGAGTCGGCCCAATTTCAGCTGGATAGGGGTCCGCTGCGTTGCAGCTCCAATCTGGTTTTGCTCTGCCTTCCGGCAATCCCCACCGATTGCTCCTGAAGACACGCAACGCGTTCTGGTCTTTCATCGCTGTTCTCAATAAAACCAAGCTCGAGATAACTGTTGTCATATCTTCACAATTTAGCGGGTTTGGGCTTAGCATAACTTGAGGAAGTGGACAGTCTTAAATAGGCATCCATCGCCACTAGGTAGCTAATCGTCAGCAGGAGCTGTACGCTAAGTGCGTCCTGAGCAAAGTGATGCGATCGAGTGATGTGTGTCGTATTTACGTGATACAATCATATGAGAGTTTTGATTGGCCCAAAGCTAATGTAAGCGTGAGTAATTGGATCAGTATTTTTGTTTTACTGGTGCAGTGGTTTCCATGTGTACTTTCACTATTTTTAATGATATGGCATAACTTTTATAATTTATTGCAAATTATTTCGCGGACCCCCAGGGGTCCGGGGACCCAAGTTTGATAACCGCTGGTCTACAGGACCAGGAAAATGGGCCTGGGGCATAAAGAAAGTGTTGATTTCTGCTTAATAACAGAGACTCAAAAGATAATTTGGTATTAATACTCAAAATAAATCACGCTGTGGAGAAATCCAATCATCACTATATCAACACTATGCCATATATAATTACCCTTAAAAAGAACTGGAATGCAACCATTCTGGTAATACTCTTTGTAAAAGCATGGGTTTAAAAGAAATAGGTTGGGAATACACCACATATCTTGTTTGTTTGTATCAAAATGAAGTGCATAAAGTCGAAAACAGATTGAAAACCACACCAAAGCAGTTGCCATTTGGCCAATGGTGCTGGTATGTACACTACACATGAATAACTCACTGCACACACACCCACGTACAATCAAACACATGACCAGTACACCCACGCTGACAGTTAAATCACACACAAACATTCACACAGCAGGAGGGCTTTTCAGGTTCAGGGAAAACAACAGTTTTAAGAGGGAAGCATGGGAGCCATTAAGTGTGAAAACTTTCTGGTTTTAAAGGCCTGTTTCAGGTTGCCTCCTCCAGGCCCAGCTTGTGAAAAAGGTAACACGGAGTAAGGAATCATTTACAAAGAACTGGGTGGGATTTTCAGTAGTTTTCAACGGTTTGGTCCCAGCAGGTATGTGTATCCAATCAACAATTCTTCACCTCAGCAGGTGCCAAAATGAGCTTGTCTTAACTTTTTAGTTTGAAAATGTCTCTTCAAGCAAGCACTACACTGCACCATCTGCATCTCTGTACCCTAGTTTTGACAGCTAGGACATTCTCCGGGAAGGGATGCTAAGAGTGGTCCAGCCTCCCTGTCTCCAGGTGGCAGATGCTTTCTGTAACTTTGCAAAAGCATCAGTCCAACATTCACATCTACTTAATGTAGTTATTGGTCAGCAGTGAGGAGGTGAGGTATGCTATATTTTGGGATTTTTTTACACAAATTCTACTTTCATTCTTCACAGGAACAAGTGCAACACTATAAATAGCTACCGGCAGAAACTGAAAATGAGGAACATACCCAACAACACTATTATCACCTTTGATTTGAGACATGGTTGGACAACACATTATATGAACTAGTTCTTTTGAAGTATGACCTAGCCTCTTAAGAACTGCAACATGGGTTGCTTGGTCGGTCGATCCACCAATGGTTCTGAGTATTGGATAATATTTTAGACAAAACTCCTTTATGGGAATCCTTGTCAGACTTTTCATCCGATGCAACGTGATTTCGTTGTTTGTAAGACAGGCCTTTTTTCATTAGAAAAAGATCACCATAGAATGTAGGTCAACATGTTATTCTGACTGATATTTAGAATGATGAAGATGGATGTCTTTCAATAAAGTACTAAGCACATGCCGTTAAAGTTAATTTTGAGTGATTATTGGAAATGGTCTGATCAATAACTGTAAATAAATAATGCTCAGTTTGAAATGACAGTTTTAGTTTTGTTAAGTGCT
Organism: Sparus aurata; assembly: GCF_900880675.1. Lineage (NCBI taxonomy): Eukaryota > Metazoa > Chordata > Actinopteri > Spariformes > Sparidae > Sparus > Sparus aurata. The sequence continues at coordinate 36,334,026 of NC_044194.1, forward strand.
AGCCCAATGTGCTCCAGTAACTGTGGATTTTTGATGTGTTCCCTCAATTTTTCCCTCCCCCTGACCCGCTGGAATGGCACTGGGATCCAAGAACCTTCTGATTTCTCTGGATGCAAATGTGACTGCTGATCGATAATGTATGGGGTCTGTTTGTGAGCAAGTCCAATATCATGTTGCAGAGTGTGGGTATAAAGTTTTCCAATCAGTTTCATGAGTGAGACTACTGAATGCGGAGCTGAGATAAACAATCTCCAACGCAACACCTGACATAAATATGGGAGATGCTGCTGGAAAAGTTTTGGCTGATGGTCCTGCAGAAAACTGACAAAGGAAACAAAACATGCAATTATAGAAATAATACATGCTTTTAAAAGACTTTGAAGTTTTAGATTCAAACCTTGCCTTGTTTTTTTTCTGAATTCACAGTAAACATCAGTTCAAAATCAATTTCCTGAAATCATCAAGGACATTAATTACTTGTAAACACACAACTGACAAAATTGGGACATTTTGGAATTGGGGCACACTGTCAGAACAACATTTAACAACATGCAGACTCATGGCTGTGGCCTGTATGACCTCTGTACAGAGAACAGTGCTGATTTGAGACCAGCTGACAGGTGACACATTGACCCAGTGCTCAGAAAGATTCTCATATCCTTTAACTAGAAAACCACAGACTTCAACCAAGTACTCAATAATAGGTTCTCTCAAAGGTTGACTGGCCCAGATGGTTCAGGCTGATTGGTTATTGGTTCTAAATTTAGATTAGAGAACAACATGTAACCCTGCCAGCACCCTGTGAGAGTGGCCCAGTACCAAATGTGCTTGTTTGTTTTTCTTATCCCCATTCTATCATAACCATGGTCCAACCAAGCTGTTGACAAAAACACAAGGGGACAACCACACAAGATTTAAGATTTTGATGTTATGTTGGTGGACCTGAGTGGCTGCATTGTACATCACATCCCACAAAGAGATAGAAGTGAACAACATTCTGAGGATTGAGATATTATCTTCTCTTGGAGCAGACAACAGGGTCATTAAAAGCTTTGGGTAAAGTTTAGGTAAACCCGAAGACTTGTTCTGAGTAACATGCACTTTTTATGGTGACCTCATGCCCCACAGGTTGACATTAAAAACAGCTCTAACAAATAACACAATACTTTTCAGCCCTTTTATATCAAATTACTCTCTTAACTGATTTATTATGCTATACTGAGGATCTGTTTTAACAGGAAGTTAATTTTGTATGCATATGACACAATACTATACATTTTCCTTGAACACCTGACTCCCTTCTGGGATGGCCCACCATTTGACTACTGTGATGATTTTTCTTTTTCGCTTACATTCACTTTACTGACTTCAGACTGCTTTATATGTAGAGAAAACCTGTCAGTGTTCATTGTGAAAATGACCAGGTTGATTTAAACAAGTAATTCTATCCATATATTAAAGACACTGTATGGAATTTCTGTGCTGTGGTGGATGCCAGTCATTAGTTTATGTTAGCAGATTCCATTTGTAAACTAACTTAAACTACTGTTGTTCTCTTTTGCTTAGCAGAGAGATGAGCACTGAAGAGAGTGCATAAAGTCACATCCTTTGGACTGTCTAACCCAAGTCCTTCACATTGAGATCCACAGTCCAGCAGCATTAAACAACTATAACAAAATGTCCACAGGCGTACAGACAACTGAGCAAGATGGGGACAGTCTCATTTTTCATGTCATGTTATGAAAAAGGGACAAATATGTGTAAATTTCTACAAATTGTTACTATACATAAAGCCCCTTTAATATACCTATCCATAAATTCATTTGTTACAAAGTACTTGAAGGTTCCCCATTATGTTAACACCCCGTGTCAGGTTAGGAATCCTGACTGGTAAAAGGTTAGGTCTTTTATTTGATGGGTTTACCTGAATAATTGCTTGACTTTCAGCTAACTTTAGAGAAAACACAAGTGTTGTTTATGAATTGATAGAATGGATTGCTCTGTTAAGTCCAAATGTATGGCTCATATTTATGAGCAGGCAATGATTCACATCTGTTTGTTGCTGTGTTTGTTTTTGTCCGCACTATGGCTTAACTCCATCATAAGAACCCTTTTTCTTAAAACTAAGAGGGATACGAGGATATGATATTTCATGCTTTCTATGGTTGCTGCCAAAAGCAGCAACTATTGTTGTAACTATATTTTAACCTGCCTCAACAGGAAATCCCTGGTTCATTCTCAAGTGGTACAGTGCTGCTCTGCAAATTATACAGCTGGACCTGATCAATATTTTTCACGTTCTTTATGGATCAAATGAAGGTGTGTAATGTGAAAGGTGTCTTTCGTAGTGTCCCACAGAGAATGATCATCAGCTCTGCAGTACCCCTCAGCTTTAAGCCTTTTTCTGCTCATTGTTCTGGGTCTCCGGCTTGCAAACTCAGCTCTCATGAATCTCATTTCCAGCAAAAGCTGGCAGCTGATTAAAAACATTGTACACTGCCTGTCCAGCACCAAATACATTTAGCATAGCTGCTGAACATAGTCAAGAGATTTCTTTCAGGAGTTGGTGGAGACCAAAACAGAGTCAAAAAGAGAGTTAACACTGGACTAACATTCATCTGGTGGACAAAATTCAAAATGAGGCTTCTGCTGCTGTTTGACGTGTGACTATGCAAATATTTGCGAACATGTTCATCATATTTCAGTATAAAGTGTTATCACAACTCAAAAAAGACGAGGTACTGAGAAAAATGTTTAAAAACAGAATACAATAATTTTTGAACTATCTGTGTTTTTATTGACAGCAGTTTCACAAAGTCTTTCTGAGCCATGTAGTAATCTCCTTTATACAGTTATGTGTTCCACAAAGTGTTGAACCTAGCTCCATCTTTGCTTCCATCCAGGATGCTCCTTTCATACCCAATTATGATACTACCACCTGTTACCAATGAACCTGTTTACCTGTGGAAAGTCCCAAACAGGTGTTTTTGGAGCGTTCCAAACTTTCCCTGTGTTTTGCTGTTCCTGTCCCAATAAAGTTGATGAGGTAGAATGGGCAATGTTTCGTCCTTGTACTGTTTTCAATTGAGTATATGTCAAAAAAGGATTAGCAAATGACCACATTCTTTTTTATTTATAACTTACACATCATCCCAACATTTTTTAAATCAGGATTGGCAATGTTGTGTGTTGAGCTTTTCCCACTGCCTAACCATTGCACCTTCAAGCTCACAGGCATGGTGAATTAACTTGTCTGACTTAAAATAATAATAATAATAATAATGATAATGATAATAATAATACTAATACTACTACAACTACTACTACTACTACTAATAATAATAATAATAATAATGATAACAATGATAATAATAATAATAATAATACTACTAATAATGATAATAATAATAATAATAATAATAAAAACAACAACACTTTATTCATTATTTTATAGTTTTTTATTTTATTATTATATATATCCTTTTTTGTTATATTCTATTCTGTTTTGACAGCTTTAGCTTTGTCATCCTGTCTTATGCATGAGTCGGGGTGTGTGTGTGGATCTGTGGACAGTTTTTTGTCAGCGCAGTCAACTTCACAACATTGCAAGATACAGTGTGTTGCTGCAATCAAAATCAAGTCCAAGTCTGAAGATGGGTGTCGTCTCCTTAATCGCAGCGTGTGATCCCATCGCAAGATGGTCTCTGGTTTTAATTTGCAAAATATCTGATTAATGGTTAAAGAACTTGAGAACCTTAGCTCACACCATGAAAAACACTCAGTCTGCCAGGCTACACGTTATGCATGCCAGCCTACGGCATGCATAACGTGTAGCCTACGTTATATACAACAGGCCATGGCAATGATGGCACCTACTGTACTGCACTCTGAGTTGTGCTTACAGATGATAAGAAAAGTTGTAGTCTTTTATTTAACAGTTCTTAAAAAGATGACAACTGGACTGAAATCTACATACCCAAATATCATATTCAGTGCCAAGCATGTCTGATTAAAACCTCCCACATGAAACAGTGGCCTCACTTTGGCCTCAGACACTTGGGAGCCTCACCTGTTCCTTGTTACGCATGGAGAAAGAGAGAGGTATTTGTTACACACAGCTTTATTATTCCAAATCCTCAGTCTTTATCGAGCGAAGAATGCAAGACCAATGCAGAGACCATTTTGATATTTGTCGAGAGCAGTGTGTGGATCAAAGCTAGGCTGTGGGTTGCAGGTGACTAAGGAGAGAAAAAATGTTTCATTACAGCATTCCAGAGCCAGGCTGGGAGCATAGAAGCAGAATGAATAGAAGGGATATGGTATGGCCTGTTAAGGTAGATCAAAAAAGTAATCCAACTGAAACATGAATTTAATGATAAAAATCAAATGGGTATGTAGCAGCAGGCAGCAGCAGAGCATATCATAAAGAAATGACTGAAAATTATGAACTAAATAGGAAGAACATTACAATATTGATTCAAATGCAAACATAAAGATAGACATAAACAATAAACTTAAACATACAGTCATGTGCAAAGGTTTAAAGACACTTATAAAGAACATGTACTATGTGTTTCAATTACACAATATGTAGTGAAAACTTAAATAAGAAAATTGATATTAATTTACAGAAAAATACATCCTGTCCTTTAACTGTGTTGACTATATGATTTTTCAAGCTGAAGTCAGTGAAACTTTGATCAAAACAGTGATTTACTTAACAAACATCTGTGAACTGAAGAAACTGAGCCCAAACTACATTGGTTTATTGCAGACATGGTTACTCTTTCTAAGAAAATGGAAATACATTAACATTCAATATCGATAGGAAAATAGTCTCAAAGAATGTGATACCAAATCTGTGCTTTAAATATATACACTTCGTTGCTTTGAGAAAATACTTGTATTATATCATTCTTTTGTACAAAAAAAAAATCTGTTAAATGTGCCATCATTTGTATCCAAAAACCAACATGGATCTTTTTTTTTGTTACTACAAATATCCTATTTTATTGTTGTATTTTCATACAGTTTGTTACCTTTCGCCCAGAAGGTCATGTTTTCACAGTCCGTTTGTCTGTTAGTTGGTTGGTTGGTTTGTCAGCAGGTTAACACAAAAGCTTCTGAACATGTTTTCATTAAGCTTGGATGGAGAAAGGGTCTCGGCTGAGAATAGACCCAATAAACTTTTGGTCTGGATCAAGACAAAGGGTCTGACCCAGGTATTTTTGGCTTTCTTTTTATATCGCAAGATAGAGACTTTTTCAACATTTATGTTTATTTCTTGGTAATAATGCACGGATCTTCATGAAAACAATTAGAAAAATTTGATCCTCATAAATATCTAGATCCAGCAGATTTTATTTGATATTTGATCAAGCTTGTGTGAATTTAAAGGTACTGTTGGGCTTTGACCAAGGTTTGTGTTCCACTGAATGCTATTTTAATTACTGCTGTGTTACACACAGTCTGTCAGCCGACCTCTGTCAGATCGCTGATGCAAGATTTTAAAAGCAAGAGAACAATATGTGTGTAGAACATTGACTGTGGATTTTGACGCCTATCTCTTACGAAGGGTCTCTTAATGACCAGTATGAACAGGAGAAACGATATCTGCAAGCATCTGCTTCAGTGTACATATGTAGAAGAATATTCAGTATCACAACCTGACTATTTTTAGTAAGGGAGACTTGAACATTTTTGATCCATCTGTGACGGTGTAAATGTCATAAATGTCAGGAGGCATCTCTTCATGATGTGTACTTATACTTTTGATATCTGCACAAGCTACTGATAACACCTCTAAATATTAGAGGCAGGACTTAATTCTAGGAGGACTTGCTTACATAGAAGTTTTTACACTGTGTTTTTTTTTACTTCCAACAATGAAAAGTGCTGCTACTACTACCACTGTTCTGTTGCCAAACTGTGACCTGTAATACCAGCTCTGTGCTACATATTCTATGGTTTGGAATTGTTGTACTGCATTTCTCACATGTAGATGGAGAGGCAGAGGAGGTGAACATGTGCTTTGAGTTTACAGAGCCTTTAGAGTGGAAGCCAGTTGGAGCAGAGAAAGAAGGCATCCAGAAAGGAGAGGAGTAATGCCAGGATTGGCTTGCATTTAGGTGTGTGTGAAGGCAGAGATCTGGGACGTTTCATCTCTGTTTCCATCCGTGTGCTGGCAGTGGTGTGTGAGTCCATCTTTTGTCTTCAAGACATAAAGTCCTTCCAATCATCTAACCACTGCAGAGTCCAGTGTAAAACATAGACCAATTAATTAATCCTCATTATTCAAGACATTCTGCTGTGGCATTGTCAATTCATGGAAGATGTATACTTGTTGTTGCTATTGTTATGTACTGCTGGAAAGAACATTGCAGCCCACATGTGCAGTCAAGCAATCAAGATGTTTTTATGGCCAATGTGAACAAATGACAAAACAATACATGAAGCTCAGGCTCTTTCTGTTACAAAACATAAATCAAAACTGTTTCCTTCACAAACGGGGCACACACAAACAGTTGGGATGTTGTGTTAATGTAAATGAAATAGAATGCAACAAGAGACAATCTCGCAATGGGATCACATCATTTGCAACACCCATCAACATTTTAATGTTCTGACCTGTACCCATTTTCAAACCTGGCCTTGATTTTCTTTATCTTAGCTACACACCTGTAAAGTTTAAACATCTGGCAAAGTACTATCAACTGCTTTGTGATTGTATCTACTACAACATATATGTCCAGGACCACAAATTCTCTGCCCCTACTTTGGACCCCCTTGCTAGGACCAAACCCTTCAAACTCCACCTTCATTTTGATCTCAACTACACTGAACAAAAATATAAACACAACACTTTTGTCTTTGCTCCCATTTTTCATGAGCTGAACATTTTCTATATACCCAAAAGAACCATTTCTCTCAAATATTGTTCACAAATCTGTCTAAATCTGTGTTAGGGAGCACTTCTCCTTTGCTGAGATAATCCATCCCACCTCACAGGTGTGGCATATCAAGGTGATTAGACAGCATGATTATTGCACAGGTGTACCTTAGGCTGGCCACAATAAAAGGCCACCTGAAATGTGCAGTTTTGCTTTATTGGGGGGGGGGGGGGGGGGGTCAGAAAACCAGTCAGTATCTGGTGTGACCACCATTTGCCTCACATCTCCTTCTCATAGAGTTGATCAGGTTGTTGATTGTGGCCTGTGGAATGTTGGTCTACTACTCTTCAATGGCTGTGCCAAGTTGCTGGATATTGGCAGGATATGTCACTCATTGAGCATGTTTGAGATGCTCTGGATACGACACGTATATGATATGAAATTCACATTAAACACATATTTACAAAAATCTATGAAGGTGATGAGGTCAGACATTAAATATATTGTCTTTGTGCTGTTTTGAGTAAATGTCAAAAAGTTATATATGTCTGTTGTATCTGTTTACAGATAACCCAAAATTTTGGGGAATCAGGGTTATTTTAAATTTACACTACATGACCAAAAGTATGAGGACACCTTAACAGTATCTCAATTCTTAGCCATTATTGTGCTGATGTAACTGCCTCCACTCTGCTGGTTTTAGGATTTCCACCAGATGTTGGACACTGCATGGGGGATTGTTATCCCCAACCCAAACTGGAACAACATAAAGTTGGAAGAACACTATCTCTAAAATATCACTCAGTACTAAGAATCATCAAGTGGAAGGGAATGACATGCAACAAAGGTTGAGCACCTTAACTCTGCTGAACTATTCCTTTAATGGAACTTGGGGCCTAAACCAGAGGCCTGAAACACAGTCCCATTCATATATTAATGAATTTGCAAATGCATTTTAAAGGGACATAGTGTTTACTTGTTTTTTATGAATTTTAATGCTTTTAATTAAGTGTTCACTTTTTCCAGAAAATATCCTCTCTTACAACAACTCAATTGCCAGGATAAATGTTGGTTATATTCAGTTTTTTTGCAAACCACAGATTTGTCAAAACTTTAATTTTCTTTATGTGTAAGTTTACGTTTCTTTAGGTTAATTTTTAAATTTTATGTTGTGACAATGTGCTAATACTCTATATAGATTTAGGTACAAAAACATTTGGTTGGGATTTGGAAAAGATTGTGTTTGGCTTAAAATACTTGTTTTGGTAACCACAAACATGGCTGGAGTTGTCCAAACTTTCCATCAAAAAGATGTTTTTTTTCTCTTCCCAAGAATGACCTGAAATTATACCAAGGTCTTATTGAAAATATTAGGTGGTGTCACGTTTACAAATGTGGCTGTGACAGACTTGGCAGCCTTCTTGCTTAACTAATATTTTATGTTATTATTAGTAGTATTTAATAACATAGTAGTAGTATTTAGTAGTGCCTCCATCACTGGATAAACATTGATACTGAATGTAATACTGGGACAAGGAAGTTTCTTGCAAAAACATCTACATTATATTGAATGTTACAGCAATTTCTAGAAGATGATGTTGCCACATAACAACACCAAAAGACACCATAGCACTCTTTTATCTGGTAATTTATAAAGAGGACAAAATATTAACACATTTGCAAACCTGGTTTGAGGATTTTCACCAACTTTACCCAAAAAGAAAAGCAACCAAATAATTTGAGCTGGTTGATAGGTCGTGCCAGTAAATACTAAATGCATACAAAACAATACAAAGTTCCAATACCTACAGGTGGTTCAAATAAAGACAAGATGGAGAATCAAAGCCTTGATCTTTTCTCTGGAATCGTCTGACAGACTGACACTGATAATGTTTGGCAGTGTGTGTTATAACATCTGAACTCTCTAAAATAAATATGTCCAAAAATTTGAAATATAATGCATCACATGTAGGAAGGGCGGCTGTTTCCACTGAGGAGCAACAATAGTTTTGGCAGCAGTTATGCGAGCTGAAGTTGCAGTATGATGGTACATTGTGAGAATGTCTGTATGTCATTTGGAGACTGTCTATCCTTGTTTTGATAGTTGTGGTCCAATAGTGTCATACGTCTCAGTAAGGAGCATTTATTCTGCTTCATTTCACTGATAAAAAAACAACACACTTGAGATGACAGCCCACAATTTACATTGAAGTAGTTACAGTGTAATCTTTTGTACTAAAGGTGTACCTGTACAGTACATACCAATACATGTATGTAGGTACTAGGGAACAAGATGTGAAAATAAGGGTTTCATACAGAATTTAGACTGTTGTTGTTTTTTAACTACTGGGTACCTGTCTACTGAGCACTAATCTGGACATTTAGGAATGATTTACAGAAAATGAACTGGGTACCTGTTCCATTATCTGGATGTTTCAGGGAAGATGAAGTGAGGACTTCTGCATCATTTAATAACCCAAATCGTATGTGGTTTTATGTCAAATGAGCAAAGTAGATTTAAAAAATTAGGGTGCTTAAATGAACATACGGATCTGTGTATTTACTTTTCAATAAATGTCCAGGGAGCACTGTATTGTCATGGATACTGTCAGCATCTTAAGACTGTCTCACCTCAGCAGACTTTAGACCTGGATACCCCTTTATGGAGATGATGATGACAGAGGCCGCCATATAGGAGGTGAATATCCACCTGCTCATCAGGAGCAATTTAGGGTTCAGTATCTTGCTCAAGAATGCTTCGGCATGGAACCAGGGAATCAAACCAGTGACCTTCGATTACTAGGTGAACCACCCTCTCTCTTGAGCCACAATCGACCCATGTTGACAGTTTTGAAGTCATGTGAAAGTCTTCTACCTGGCAGTCGTGTTCGTCCATGGAATAGCTCCTCAAAGTAAAAGCTTACCTTGTTTCAGTTCTGTGCACAACCTCTGTTTATCCCAGGAAGTGAATAGATATGTAGCACAAAACAAAACACTAGATACGAACACAACTCTTATGTGGTTAATATACTCTCCTGACAGTAAACTGTGCAGTTATTAATTAAGTTTCTTCTCCATGTGTTGAGGCAAGTCAAATCAAAACAAGCTGTTCTCATATTATTCTCTGTCGAGTACGAGCAGGCAAGTCCCACCAATTACTATTAGTTACATGGTAAATTCAGGATATGCATGCCTTAATATAAAGTACAGTTTGGTCATTTGTGTTATGAACATTCTGTACACTGCAATATTATTGTAGGAACGGTTCATAACACTTGACAATACACCGTGTGCAGTGTTGGGGAGTAACGAATTACATGTAACGACGTTACGTAATTTAATTACAAAATGTACGTAATTGTAATCCGTTACATTACTGGGAGAAAATATGTAATTAAATTACAGTTGCTTTTGGAAATTTCAATGATTACGACTTAAGTTACATTTGAAAAATCGCCGCAAAAGCTCGGATTTATGAAATAGTTTTTCGCCCCCCTGGATTCATGTTTGTTTTTAGTTATTTTCATATCAACATCCTCCTTCCAAAACTGACGCTTGTGATTGGCTCTCTCTGGTCATGTGCCATTCGACTCAACCGACAAACCGTACGGCGGCAGTCAGACTCAGCAGCAACCGTGTCGGCGGCACACAAGATGTTCCTGGGCTGGAAATACAAAAAACACTTAATACAGACAGAAGCCAGGCTTCCCTGTATACAAAGGTGGCTCGCTTTTAACCCGGCTAGATCACCATGGTAACTTATGGTTACCTCATAACCTGGCCCCGACCAGGTTCTGTTCTGTTCAGAGTTTAATAATAAAATCGGCTATAAAAACGCCGCTGTTTCACTATTTAACTCATTTACAGCTAGCGTCACCTTTACTTTGAAAGTCCAGTGGAGCTGGATCAGAACAGAACATTTGTACGGAGGGAGAGATCGCGCTGATCCGCTGCTGTTTACTTTCTCTCTGAGCGTCTCCGCCTACAGATGTTCAGCTGAGGGGATACGCTGCTCAGCTGTTGATCCGACTCGCGTCAGAAGGTCATTTATTAGGCTATAGCCTATTTACTTATACAGCCACTCACCACTGAAAGAAGTTGTGCGCTCGCAGCAGAACAGATAATTTAACTTAATGTGGCCATGAATAAATTAATTGTTTCGCCTGTTATGTGTTGCCCAAACGCAAATCTTGTGTTTTCTCACATTTAAAAAGGTCTTTGTACAGAGACAACATGAGATTTGCTTGTAGCTACAGCACCTAAAAAACCCACTGTAACCTATTTTCATACGCACACCCAGCCTCGCTTTCAATAAAACACACACTGGCATTTTATAATTGCGATCAGTGAAATATATGAAAACAATATTTAACACAGTTTAAAACAACAGTTGTTGTTGCTCTAAAGCTTCATATTTAAAAGCAGCTCAATGTAGAGCTGTCAGAAATTAAAATCAGCCTCCTCTTGTCATATTTGGAGCAACACTGTTGCTTCAGGCTGTGATCAGGCTTTTTTGTATCGCTCATACTCTCTCCATTAAAACAACCTGCACCTCTTGGCTGAAATCAGCCCGTTGTCGCTCCACTTAGTGAGGAAGTGAGCCTCCTTCAGTGCAGGCCGAAGGTCAGACTCATAATATATGGTTAAACCTTTGAACTGAAAGGTTTATCACACTATAGGTCTTAAAATGTGAAAATGGTTAGCAGTTGAGAGATTTCATTCAAAATTAAGAAAAGTAATCAAAATGTAATCAAATGTAATTAGTTACATTACTTTGAGAAAGTAATTGAAATAGTTACACTACTATTACATTTTCAACAGGGTAACTTGTAATTGTAACCAACTACATTTCCAAAGTAATCTTCCCAACACTGACCGTGTGTGATGTGAGGGGACAGGTGCGGCCAACAAACGGGTTTGTTTGGTCTAACATGCTGGTGCTGAAGTGCCACAGCAGTGATATGGGTTAGAGTTATGGGGCGGTTAATACAATTATCAACAAAATGTGAAGAAACATTAAAGACATATGTGTTCTGTGTTGCAGATATGTCTACTGAAGTTAGCATTCTAACCAGATACCCCTGACTTGTCCTGTCTAGTAATACCATTTTGTACCTCAATAGTTGATAGCCTCTGTAGTTTCAGCTGGGAGATGTATGCTCTACATGCCATTTTCACCCACTGCTGATGTCTGACAGAGGCTGTGTTCAGTCCCAGTCTGGTGTCTAGCTGTGCTCACTAGGAGATGACTAAGCCGTTTTGACCTAAGCCCAGTTTGCCATCATCTGAGGTCGTAGTCCAGACAGACTGTAGTCTGGGCCACTTAGCTCCATGGCTAAATGAGTTACTTGCAAACAGCAGCTAAAGAAAGCTATAGCAAAGAGTATAGTGAGCTGAGTTATTTTTTTATTTGGGTTATATTTGTAACATAGAAGAATATTTACAAACTATTATTAGCTTAGGTCTTAGTATGTCACATTCTAGCACGGATGTAAACATACTACCTCTTTAAAATTACACAACTGTATGTTGTTCTTGAACTCTTTTATGTTTTGACAACTCGAGCTAAAGTACAGCTGAAGTGATTAATGCAATTGCAATTTCCCTTGGTAACACATAACTCTTCACACAGTTCTCTTTGCCAACACTTCAACAAACTGTTGTACTTTCTACATTAACACTACAGCAACTTCTTATGCCTTAATTTTACAAAGTTTGGCTGTATATCGCAATGCATCATGGGTACAAAATAATTACAGTAGCTGACAGCATTTTTCTACAGTAACATATTAATAAATAACTGGCAAGCTGTGTTCTGAGTGTAGATAATGTGAACTACGGTTATATACTTTAATTTGCCATCGGATCACCTGACACATGGCAGTTGGAAAAAGGTGCTTGAAGCAGAGGAGGAACATCTGTGTCCTTCCACTTCATAATAGGTAAGTTGAACATAATGGCTTACAAATGTGCTGACCTAATTTGACCTTACTGTATCAATATGTATCCCCCAGAATAATGGTGATAATTTTAATAATTTTGGCCGTATTTGAGTGAGTAACTTACTATACTTAATTATTTTAGCCATGTTTTGAATAAGATATATTTGAATCTCTGCACAACCTCAGTTTGCACAATTATTTAGAAAGCATTAGCTAACTTAAGACAGCTAATTGCTTAATGCATTAGCCGCATGGCCTGGAGAGAAGGGGGCTGTGCATTGTCCAGAAGCCCATTATTAAGACCTATTGGAACAAAGGTACACATTGGATGGCACATTATTTCAAAAACAAAAGCCCACTGCTCTTTGGGTCTTCGTTCCAATAATACAAACTCAAGAGTCAGAGTTTAGTGACCTACAACCCAACTGCTTTTCCAAATTTTAACAGATGATGTTACAGAAACATAATGTAAATCTCAACATATGTATTTTGATGACTCAAAAAGAAAAACAAATTCACTTTGGCTGATACTTAACAATAAGCTAAAGTAAGTATAATTGTCTTAGGTATTGTATCCATCACATGTCTCGGTTTTGCTTTACATCAGATTTTAAATATTATACACATGTAGACTATTAGGTTAGTTTAACATATGGATTAGGTCTGTGTGGAAGGGTCATGTGGTAATTGCAGCATTACTTTCAACCGATTACAACTTTAATTTAGCCTACCAGGAGCAAGCATTTTGCATGCTGGAATTCATTCAAATGTAATTCTGTAATTCTGGTGAGTCATTTATCTTTTAATTTGTTTTAACTTAAAGTCCCATTCCAGCCGGTGTTTCTTGCTGTAAATGTTCTCTCTCAAACAAAGAATCGGGGTGTGGTTAATAGTCATATGTAATCCATTACCATTGCAACCAGACTGCAGTTTTAACAAGGTCAAACATTTTTTTTTCTTGTGTATTATTGAGGAACAGCAGTGTTTATTCATGGTCAAAATGTAACCTGCACTGTACATTTACTACACTAGACAACTTCACAGCTAACCTTTCCCTCTGATCTGTTAGCTAACACTCATCTGCTCTGAGCCCACTGTTGCTCCCTCGCTCTCTCAACTACACAGACACGCTAGTACACACTGCTGTATTCCTTAAAGGAGCTACACAACTGTTTTAACCCACAGAACAGCTTAGAGGATTACTTGTGACCCTGAGATTCTACATTATCATTGTTCTATTTTGGCAACAGTTTTTGACTTTGAGCACCAAATTCTGTTACTTAGCAAACAATATTCAGTAAACATTGTTGTTCGTTAACATTGTCAAGAAAACGACCCCCTGAAAACGCTTTACTTTAAAGAACTAGCAAATGATTTGGCTTGACCTTTAACCATCATTAATTTTAGGACACTAATTAGACTTGGACAATCCTCAATGAGTGGCTGACATCAGGGAATATATGACGCAGTTTGACTATTGTGAAATATTCAGGGTAAAGTCATCTTTCCTTTTAGTAAGTTCCTCAAAAGGTTTTAATACATTTTATTTTGCTGCCACTCTGACAGTTTTATTTTATTTTATTGTATATATATATTATATGTGATATATATTATATATTATATTATATTTTTGTGAACAGGTGAATGCATTCTAATGGGATGATGATTCATTTATTATTAATAGCAAACATATTCTCATTCAAGACACTCAACAATTATTAACAAAGTGTAAAAAACTAAAATTTACTGTTAAAAACATTTTGCAACAACTTGTTGTATTTTGAAGTATTAACAGCTATTTATTGGCAATCCTATTTGCAAAGAATACAAGATAATGTTGTAAACTAGATTACAATTATTTTTTTGTTTTTCTATAAACAAGAACAACAACAATAAATAACTGTAAATCATATATAACAAAAACCTGTAAAAGTTATCCTGTAATATATTGTAATTGTATTTATAGTAATTACCTATAATTTGACAACACTTTATTGGCAACTTTTTTTTGCATCTACTGTAAATTCTACAGTAATTTCTTTACAGTGAACGTGCAGCTCCGCACAACAGTTAATCTCACATCTAAAATAAAAGATTGGAACCAAAACACCATATACATATCAGGATCAATGCTGACAACATTTACTTTTCTAACACTTTGTCATGAAATGAGCAGAAAAATCACAAGCAACGGTTAGTACTGCACTTAGTATTCCTGTTTCTTTGTGGTATCTTTTATTTTATTTATTTAGCATAAACCAAGATTCCTTCACGACAAAATAAGGTAATCTCTTCATTGCATGGATCTTGCCGTCTTACAATATATACCACATAAATTTATCAGAAGTTGAAACATACTTCAGTGTGCTTCTTTTTGTCCCATATTTTCACAGAGAAAGTATACAAGATTAAATATCGTAATTTCAGTAATGCAACAGAAAACTATACACATTCACAATACACACTTGAATAGGATAGCGAACGATAATGAAATCGTTAAAACACCTTTAATGGGAATGTGTGCAGTATGATATACAATATAGTTGATTTAAATAGACGTGGAACAAATTATGAACCTAATCAGGCAATAAGCCATACCTTCAGTGATTCTTCTCCTTTAAATATGCTAGTTTGATTAAAGCTATTGTTATGTGTTCTTTGGTGGGATATTGCTGCTGACAGATAGATCTAACTCCCTGGTCAAACACCCCATGTAAGCAAAAATATAACCTGAGGTGATTAAACTCGTTCTTCTAGTCAGGACCCCTCTACAAGAAAGAGCTTAGTTTCTTATTACCCAATAATACCTGCATTATTAGGTAACATTGCAGGTATTGCTTTAAATGAAGGTCCCTCTCATTTCTGTTTATCTTTGGTGGTGAATATTTCATTAGCAAACAAGTGTGCTATGAATTCAATTACCACAGACTAATTGCCAAACAAAGAACAACTGCACTGGGGCTTTGCCCTTTTTGTCCTTTGTCTTAAACAGGAACTAACTGGTCTATATAAAGTAGTTATAGCTGAGAAATATAAAATATGGTGTTTTTTGTATCTGTAATATTCAAGACATTTATTTTTATTTTCTCTTATTTCTTTTGTTTTCTTTTTTTTTTTTAAATAACAGTCCAGAGAGAAAGCAAATTCGATAGACAGCATCAGAAACTTTCACATATGCAAATGATAAACTTGGAAAATGTAAACCAACTGAAAATTGAAATGCTCATAATGTTACGGTGGGGGTGTATTTCCAGGACCCAAATGCAGAGACCGGAGACAGGAAGTAGTGAGCAAATGATTTATTGTTCCAACAGTGATCTCAGGAGGGTACAGTGGAGGAGAAGACCTGGTTAGCAGGTAACCAGGCAGGCAGGTGATGGGTTGACTCAGGTGTGCTCTGCTGCTGCTGCCACACCCATAGATACACACACACACACACACACACACACACACACACACACACACACACACAGAGGGAAGGAGCAGGTAAGGGAGAAAGGAGGAGGGAAAGGCAAAACACAGATGTGACACATAATCCATTAAGGATTAAATCAGGGATTTCAATCCATCACTTCAGTTTAATTTTAAATTTCAGTTGCAATGAAGTGCTTGTAAGCTTTTGGCAGTTAGATCAACCTACTTATTATGTATCCTGTATTAAATCATTGCATATTGTGTTACTAAAGTTTATAAACATCATAGATACATTTAAATACATCACTAAGTGGAGAAGACATCAGACAAATAATTGTTTCTCTTTCAGCAACTCTGGTTGTCAACTGATGCTTATATAGACATATAGACTTATACACAAGTCATCATTGATTTCTTCAGGCTACGTCAGCTATAAAGGCACCTTCACTATGCAGACAGGATTTTAGAGATAGCCTACTGCATGCAGTCACTGCACCATGATGTCTCTGCTCATGGAACTGCTCCAACAGCTCCTTTAACAAAGTCTATTTTCTGGGCCTACATGTTAAGAACATGTCCATACCAGCACAAGTAAGTAAGTGAGTAAGTCAAATGCTACTGCTGTTTTCTCTGTGCAAATATACATGTCTGATTTTGTCATCTATGCAGGAAATGTGTCTCTGGTGTAACTCTGGTGATGGATTACATAGAAAGATAATTTTACTTACAGTGTAAGTGTTCTTATTGTTTATTCTGTCTGGCAGGGGCTTTGTATAGCCAACTGTAGCCTTTAGTTGTGAACAGTTCAGACTGAATTGATGTGTAAGTTGTTTTAGGTTTAGTGCATTCATAAAAAGCAGCAAGTTATTGGAAACAGGATTTCTAATTCTTTTTGTGAAGTGTACTTATAATAGAGGCACAATTATCCGTTTCTTCGTGAACTGTTTGCTAGTGATTTAAAATGTAAGCTAGTTTTCCAGTATTTATTTCGGGTTTCTAAACAATCTGACTCCATTATTGTGTCTCTTCATTTCTGAGACCGAATCTACGCGCTAAACAAACAATAACTCAAGTATGTTAATTGCGATTCACTTTCCTGAATTGCCTGCAGGTTCATTTAAATAGGAGGTAGCCTTTTGAAAGCTTGCCTCAGAATTACGCTGTAAACGACAGAAAACAAGAGCCCATCGTTTAGCCTGCTCTCTGAGACTACATCAGAACATTAACGCAAACGACTCATATAAAAAATGCTGCCTCGTGTCGGATGTCGTCACTCCACGTCCGCCTACCCTTTCTTTCCGTGCGCGAGCTCGACAGTCCAAAGTATAAAGTAGCGCGAGCGCCTTATCTGGGGGGGAAGTATAGTCCAAAGAGAGGGACACGCACACACACACACACACACACTCACTCACTCACTCACACACACACACAGGCGCACACACACTCGTGCATATACATTTTGGGCAGCAGAACGGAACACAGGCCCAGTTGTGTACATGTATACGCGGAGAGGTGGACATCTTTATAACTAATTAAGGAGTAAATACCCGAAAATGGAGTTGGAGTTATGGATTTAAAGCGTAGAAGACTTGAAATGGGCTGTCTGCTGCTGCTTTTTCTGCTGCGGAGTTCCCTGCTGTCGGCGGTTGACGGTACGTTGACTTTTTGTTCACAACCTGGATTCTTAGGGAAGAAGGAGTTAGGAACGTCTGGAACGCAAATTGATAAGAAGGTGGTAGTTAATATTCTGTGGTCCAGTGGTGTCTGAGCACTTCTCTCACCCACATTCAGACGAACTAGAAGGCTAGCTGTGATTCCTTGTCTTAAAGTTTGGGTTTTCATGTCTCAAGGGCACAACAACACTACTGTTGGAATGAAAGTGTCGAAACTTTGCATTGGTACGTGCGACACACTGGAAGGTAAAGCCAGAGGAACTAAGCTCCCTATGTTTTCCTCAGCCGGTGTAGTTTAGGAGTTTGTGTCGGAGCTGGAATGAAGTTTGATGGCAGCCTGGGCTATTTTCTCGGGCCTCGGTAGCTCCAGCCATTCCTGCTCGGTGTCGGGTGTCAAGCAGACTTTATGCTTTCTTAGTGAAAAAGAAGCCGGGATGTGTATGTGGGAAAGGGAACGCTGCTGGTCACGTTTAAGATTTTGCTCTGAGTCAGGATCAATGCCTTTGTAAGCCTTACTTTCTCCGCTGGCTGATTTGCGGTCTTACTATTTCATGTGAAGCTGCCCAGTCAGAGGCGGAGCTTAGCGTTCTCTCATATGGATGTAAGGCATTAACTTACACCAGGTCTTATGGCCAGCCTGTTTTTGTCTCCTCGCATGTTGAAATTAAAGCTTCATATTTTAGAGTCCAATACCCCATGCAGCTATAACCCACTGCACACGACATCTACAACTCTCTCTCTCAGTGCTCCATTAATGTCCATTTCAGATCTGCAGTTGAGAAGCCTAACATTTTCATAAAAGACAATGTTTGCTTTGCTTTGCCCCTTCAAAGCTATTTCGTAACGTTACTTTCAATATCAGTCAGACACTAGTTATCTAAGTGGTGCACTCATCCTAGGAAAACGATGGGGAACATTATGAGGCATTTACCCTCCACAGACCTGCCCTGTCCACTCTTGATATATTTTATAGAAAAGATTTTGCTGATTCTGCATCCTAATTATGTCTTTACCAAACCTGTTAAAAATGACTGTATGTAGAGTCCTATGGGACTCAGCACTCAAATCATTAGTAACTAAATTGTTGTAATGTGTACTTGTGACATTCATCAAGTTATCTGATGACTGGAGTGATTAAAAGTGAGAAATGATAATAAATGACAAAAAAAGCTGGACTATGGGGTCGAGTTTCTATCTATCTATCTATCTATCTATCTATCTATCTAAACTTTACTTGGATTTTCACTGGATTTTCATTGAGACAAAGCTGGTAGACAAAGTGTTCATAGGGATTAGAATATTATACCAAGATGGGACAAAAGATAAGGTAGGATAGATAGGTAGGTAGCAAGACTAAGTTTAGGGGTGATGTGGGAAAAATTAATTATCTATGTAATCCATGATCTAAATGTCGTCTTTTCCTAATTTTGAAATGCCCAGTAGACTAGAAACAGCTAAAACTATACATTTCTCCATTTGCATTATTAAAACAAAAAAAAAAGTGTCATAGATAAAAATGTATTATTAAAACATAATATTTTATAAAAGATAAGCACAGTTTTGATTTTGCTTGGCCATACTCTGATCTCATATTTTGAGTATTGAACAACTAAGGCAGTGTTTCCTCTAGGATTTTTTTCAGCAGTGGGGGCAGGCTCTCCGGGGAGCCGTGGTGGCGTCAACAAATGACACTTGACTGCAGATTTGACTTTTATGCCCAGCATAATCCCCCTTTTTACTGAATGGCTGGCATGGAAAATGGCTTTTTAAAGGCTGAATGTAAAAAAAAAATAAATAATAACAAAAATACAACCATAAAAATGAATAAATAAATAAAACAATAAATAATAATTTCTTGATGGGGCTGTAGAATCAGTGGAACCGGCTATTTTTTTCAACCCATTTAGGGTCCCAGCCTGATAGCCTGTGCTTCCCTTTAGGTTTTTCTCCTCTACTCTCATCTCTCTCTCCTGCACCATCACTTTGCTCTCCTGCTCCTTCACTCGGCTCTCCCCCTGCTGTACTCTGCTCTCCTTCACTTTGTTCCACTGCTCCTCCCTGTCTAATGTTACTTGTCTTATACGATTACATAAAACATTAACGTTAGATAATTTACACTCACATCACATCTGATTACAAGTGTGAAGACAATTTGTTACCTACCCATCATCATTTGAGTCAGTAAAAGGCTACTGATACCTGACTAGCATCATCTTCATCAGGTGTCTTTCTCTTCTTTGAGAAATATTTGAACAAGCTCATCTGAAAATGCAGTCAGCAGTGACATCATGGCGTGTATATATTCGCTTAATGCTATCAGTTAGTTTACTCACGTTAGCGACACTGAGTTGAGTTGGCACCGGGCCCAATTAATTAAGCTACCGATATGTTACGTAACCTTAGCTGGCCATCAATATTTTGCGAATGTCTATTGAACTTATAAAATCTATTATAAGTTTTCTTAAGCTAATAAGTCCACCTTTTCTCCGGTGAGACGTTGCCCTATTTTCAAGATGACACTCCTCTGACTCTCTGACCTGGTGCCTGGGTGCTTGACGTGATGTCGCGAGTAATTAACGTCGATGGCACCAGTAAGTAATGTAATATATTATATTATATTATAGTATAATATACTATATTACCTAATAATATGGTATAGTATTGTGTAATACATAATAAGTATAATATATAACAACATATATAAATGTAAATACATCAGCCAACAGTCCAACAGTCAATGGAGAGGGGAAGGAGTATGTGAGTCACTGTGGAAATTTTGTGCCTTTGTGTCAGAGTAATGCCAGTCTACGGTTTCAATTGTTGTTGTACAGTCTGATAGCAGTGGGTACAGATTAGCACCTAGATGGGATGATCTAGTTGGCTACCACAGATCATCATGGAGAGGGTTAGACAGGTGTGACCGGCTCTTTTTGGTCCTGAGACAAGATTAATGATATCCTAAGTTTGGCACTAAGGTGACCACATGTACACACACTTCACACCTGCTAGCCAAAATAACCAAAGTAGTGTCAGCACACTGCCTGGCAAACATCACAGTTTTCTGTGTTTGTGTCTCTGTGTTATAGACTCTAAGATCACTCAATAAATGGAAGTGTTTTTCATTTTATACAAAATTACAGATAAATACAGGTTGATAATAACAGCTGCGCTGTGTCATTGGCTGTATTGACATTTAAAATGAGTGATGATTAGAAAAAAAGTAGAACAGCCTATCACCATGATCACAATCATTCAATCATAATTTTTTCTGACCATATTTCGTCCTCAAAGATGATGGTTCAGCACTATCCTTCTGGTTTTAATGATGCGTTGGACAGTTCTAAACTCGATTTTAGTAGTTTCAGCAAACTCCTTAGATGTTTTCTTTGCTTGATGCAGGCCAAGAATTTCACTCTTCTGAAATACAGTAACATATCCACACGATATATATTCCTGCATGGTTGTTGAGAAATGAGAAGTTACCAACTGCATCAGTTAGAGTTAAATAACTTGTTGCCAGCTGAAACAGATTAATCACTGCAGTAATTATCCAATGGTAGGCTCTGACCTATTTTCTTAGTTAAACCAAGATGACTTTTTTTTTGGCCAGGCAGTTCCGAAGCTAAATTACAAATTAATCCAACTGATGACTGTGAACTGTTCAGGAAGTGATCTCATAATGGATCTGTAGCCTATAAGCTGTGTATGTAAAATCATTTCATGTTATACATGCCCTTCAGTGTGCAAATTTCGATGATTAATGGGTGAAAATCTGTTAAAACTGTTCCAATTTCATGTACTTTGTCATTAATTAGGTCCCATAATTAAAAGCACAGAATTTTCCCTCTTATTTTCCTGTGAAGGGACGTAACCCAGGAGGAACCTTTAAATCCAACCTGAATTATCAACAAACATTTTAAAACTTGTCACTTATATTTCAACAATTTGGAATTGTTTTGCATTGGAATCGTTGACATCTGAATTGTTATCGAATTGTGAGGCCAGTGAAGAGTCACACCTCATTTACACAAATCGACGTATTAACATAATCGATTATGTCGACGCATCGCACCAGCCCTATAACAATAGTTATCTATTTAATATCTTTAGCTTTCAAACTCTGGAATAAACTGAACAATTTTGAAACAGTGCTTGAGTGCTCCGATATTTATTCTATTATTCTTTTTGGCTCGGTCCAATTCTTTGTTTTCACACTGCTTTTCTTCGTCAGTTTTCTTATTTCTTCTCATTGACGTGGGCAATGGTGGGGCATTTTTCTGCTCTGTTGCCTCTCCGCCATTGTTCGCAGTTTGTGCTTGAGCTTGAACCTATCTGACCAGGTGAGAGCAGATGCTGCGCAGGGGGGCACTGCCAAGTACGAACTGTGTGAGGAAGGGGGGCTGTCAGCAGCGTATGCACGAGCATGATTGACGCTTCTCAGACACTCCCCTCGCTCTGAATGGTTGTGTTGATTCGGAAGTGATGGATTCTTGCAAACCAAATTACGGCCACTGAGTGTAGCCACAGACAGTGGATTTATACACAATTTATCTGTATCTTGTTCTACTCTAAGATTTATAATGACAATTTTAGCAAATATAACAAAAAAAATGTTACAGACTACAATTTTAACTTCAACTCACATCATAGCATTGTGTCTTAAAAAGGAGAATAATATTAGTGTGTTCTCCCAGATTTTACATCAAAGTCGCGGCAGAGGTGATAAATACCTGTGACTACTGCAGAGTTAATTGACCAGGGAGTAAATCCAGATAATTTACATTCAGATTGCACACAAAAGCCAGAGTAAGTGGTAGCGCTATCACTTTTTATTTTGGAAATTTGAATATTCATTTGAAAGTAAGAGGAAAATGACTGGTAATGTGGTAATGTTCAAAATCAAAAACTACGATCTATAAGCGCAACGGACCATTTTTAGTAGTTTGCGATCCAGCAGAGGGTGCTCTAAAACTTCACTATCAGCTTGACCTACTGCGTTCCTATTGACCCTTGACCTAGGGCTGGGCGATATGGCTGAAAAATGTATCACGATACAAGTGTTTCATATCAATCGATATTGATAATTATTTGAAACAAGAATGTAAGGGGGGTCAAGCATGTGAATAAGATTGTTGTATCCAGACTTCTCAACTGTTCTGAGTGGTAGCAAGTCCTTCGCTAAGTGATACGCCACTGCATCCGTTATTTCTTTATAATGTTTTGATGTTTTGTCGTATGGCACTGCTGCCAAGTACCTCTCCATGGTTGTCTGTTGCCGCTTGTGTGGTGTTCCACCTGTACCAGCAGATGTCGATGTCTGTGGCTGTTCGACGCTGCTGTACTCCAACAGATGAGAGCGGCTCAGGTGGTAAAATAAATGTGTCGTATTGCCAGACTTGGTAGGGATGGGGACCTTGCATAGTTTGCAGACAATATCGGTCTGACTCTTGTCGGACTCAAAATATCCGAAATACTGCCAAACTGGTGACATGACCTTTCCTCTTTTATCCACAATTTCCTCTCGCGGTCGCACTCATTTTCTCCTTTCACTCCACGCTGTTCTTTTTGTTGAAGCAGTTATGAAGGACAATGGCGAAACATGAAAGTGCTCCAGGGCATGTCACTCAACAGGTTGCTGCTAGGTTGCCAAAGAGTGAGTGAATTTGTTCATGCCACCAACCTTGCTTAGCTTGGCCGGGAGAGGTCAAGAGGCTAAAGCCCTTCCTCTGCCTACATCCCCCAGAATGCCCTGCTGTTCTCGATCGGCGTTTTCTTCCTGTTTTTTTATTCTAACGGAGTTCAGTGAAATATCGACGTTCTATCGAACATATTTAGTATTGATATTGATCACATGTCTGTCGCGATAGATATCGTTATCGTTTTATCGCCCAGCCCTACCCTTGACCAACTGATTCAACTCTTGTAGTATTATGTTGTTTGCTACGAAAATGGAAGACACTAGTGAGCAAAATTGAGTGGATAAGCACAACACCAAAGCATCTGAGAAGTAGTTTGTGGAATTATTTTGGGTTCTGCACCATAGATTGCAAGTAGCTAACAAGCAAAAACGACAACAGATCTACAGACTCACCTGCAATCTTGTCACCCACGTGAAGCAGCGGAGGCCAAGGCACCAAACACCAGTGGAGTATTGTCAAGTGTACAACCTCGTCTGACGGCCTACTTTTTGGCACACTCAGCTTCAACAGGCCCCTAGCCAGCAGCCAAGCAAACAAACACTGTTTATTAAACTCTGTTAAGCAGAGTAGATATCCAGTGTCAGTGGTAGCTGACACAGCAACATAAAGTCACCTAAATGCCTTTATTTTGTAGGGCTGGTGATCATTTTAATAGTGTCAAAACTAGAGCTTGAGTTTTGCTAATTATACCTTAAAGCGAAACTCTTGCCAAAAAGCAACCAAGGCTTTATTTGGGATTGAATATGAGTCAAACCTTTGTGTAAAAGCATAATTACGACGAAAGAGGCACTTTTAAGATTTACCGTAGTTTCGGTTTTGGGCACGTTAATTTTGAACGGGAGTGCATGGGGCAAGACATGCTAGCATCAAAATCGCTATTTTTAGAACAGTAAGAAGGCTCGACACAACATGAAACTTTGCTCGTAGCATCACCAGGGTCTCTACTCATGAACAAGAGCATTGAGAACATTGTTTGTGTACACAGAGTTTATGAAAAAGAAGGTTTTCAGGCAGGAGAGTAATGGTGAACCGCTCCTCAAGCGTGCCTGTCAGGTCGCACTCGGGGATCAACACTTTTTGTCTGCCATGACGGCGATGCGCAGGAGCTGCAGCAGCTAACGTGAGTAGTTCAAAAACCTAGTCGAAACTACGGTAAATCTTAAAAGTGCCTCTTTCGTCGTAATTATGCTTTCACACGAAGGTCTGACTCATATTCAATCCCAAATAAAGCCTTGGTTGCTTTTTGGCGAGAGTTTCGCTTTAACAATACTTTAATTGATATACGACTTTGAAAATGAAAGCTTGTCTTTCTATGATTCTTTTTTTGGTTGGAGGCACAATCGACACTTGACAAAATAGGGCAAGAGCCAAGGCTGACAGAGAACATGACAACAGCTCCTTATACTTTTCTCCTGATAGTTTAACATTTTGGAAATTGTGACTGAATTTGGAAATATCAGATTGTTTGGTATCAAAAAATTATCTTAAGGTCTGATGAAAGCCATTGAATTAGTTGGCTGGCCCCTGGTTGCAGGGAAAGTAAAATAGTTGGCCAGAAGGGAAATGTGAGGGGCTTCAGGTCAGGAGAAGAGATTTGGTGACAGTCAGTGCGTTTACATGCACAGCTTAGTCAGATTACAGCCATAGTTCGACTATGCTGCTCAATCAGACAACTGCAATTATCCGAGTATACATGCCGGTGAGAAAATCGAATTACTGCCGAAAGCATGTCATACCCCGGTACGCTTGGTGGCGCTGTGCCCATTTCAACTAGTGTTAACGGGGCCACCTCCGGCTGACCTCTTTACGTCACCAGCTGCCTCGGCATTCAAGAAAGATGGCGTACGAAGAGAGAGACGAAGCTGCATCTTTGTACACTTCGTATATGGTGTACATGATAATTACACAAACTAGATGCACAATGGCGCACTTTCTTGCGGTGATTTCGGAGGAAAGACGCCGCCGCCGTCCGTCTACTTCCGGCTCACGGCCCCGGGGCAAAATGTCCGATCCGATGCGCTGGAAACGTATACATGCAGGAGTTAATGTGACTTTCAATCGAATAATCTACGTGGTGTAATTCGACTATGAGAAATCCGATCCGGTCCTATTTTAGTCAGACTAAGGTGTATACATGCATCTTAAAAATCCGATCATAGTCAGACTAACACAGTAATTCAGTTTTCTTGAGTGTCATGTAAACACACTGAGTGCTGAGGAGGAATGGGAGGAAGAGATTGATATCTTTTCCTGTTTGTGTTGATCTGGTGTGAAACGCAAGGAGGTTCTGTGGTCTTTGGATTGCATATGTGCCTGATGATGGGTAGATAGGAAGAAGAGGAAAAATGTAGGAAAGAGAGCAAAAAGACAGTGATGAGAGAAAAATCGCTGAGAGAAGAAAAAGAAAGGAGAAAGGAGGTCAAGGGGAAAAGTGGGAAGGACACAGAATGAAAGGGAGTGAGAAAAAGGAGAGAAGCAAAGTTGGGAGAAACAAAGGAAGTCTGTGGCGGTCTACCTTGATTTCTCTGGGGTCTCCTCACACACACACACACACACACACACACACACAGTGCATATAAATATGCTCCCTGAACTCATCATGCACATTTTTCTTGTCCCAACTGGGGAGGTGTGAAGAAAATCTTTTCCTTCCTTGCAACCCCTCACACAAGGACCCACCCACCCACACAGACACACACACACACACACACACACACACAGAGGGTCCTCCTAAGATGGGGTCTGATAAGATGTAGGCTAAAGGGGGGTGGCTGTTAGTTTTCTCCAAGCAGAACAAAACAGGGGGACTTAGAAGTAGTGTGTGTGTGTGAGTGTGTGTGTGCGCACTGATGTGTGTGTGTGCGCACTGATGTGTGTGTGTGTGTGTGTGTGTGTGTGTGTGTTTGTGTGCAGAAAGGGGTGCAGCAGTGCATTGCCTATGCTTTAGAAACTTCTTTTGGGACCCTTCTTTCTTTTCAAGCTGCCACCTCAGTATGACACGCCCCCCCCCCCCCCCCGCGCCACACACACACACACACAGACAAATGCACACACAGACTCAAGTCACATCTCCCGCTCGTACTTTGATTGTTAAACCCATTGACAAACTGAAATGAAGTTTTTGGTCTGTTCTTTTGTGTCAAGTTGCATGTGTGTGTTCACCACACACACACACACACACACACACATTGTCATTTTTCTACAGATTGCACATTACTACACATGTTTTGTCATCTTAAATTTAGAGCTGTTAGTTAGTTAAATTGAAATATGTGGATGACAAACTGTCATCTGTGTTTCACTGTGGGATAGAATAACAATGCGTTAAAATAATGACGACAGTTTTTTAAATGACTCATTACTGTTCATAACTGTTTTTTCCTCAATTAGAACTCAAAGATCACCTAATCTCTACGTATTTACTAAACATTTGACACATGTTTATATTTAACTGTAAAAATAGTGAAATTCACATTCCCCACCAAACATAACTGTAAACTACTGTTAATTAGACTGAAGTTTGCTACATTCTACTAAATCTACATACATAAATACTTAAAACATTTTATTTTTTTATTCACTCCCATATGGGACGCATCGACTCCGTAGTGACCTATAGCTTTTCCTTATCTAGGTGTAATTTCATGATCATCAGTCACATAATCAGATGTCCCTCTTGGACACTATAGCCCCTTTTGGACAGAGATTCTGCAATAGGCTTCAACAAACGCTTGCTTCTACACTGCCTTTGTTTTCTTACACTGAACAAGTGTGCAGAACCGGAAGAGCTGTGACAGTACACATTACATGTGTGTTTTCTTTAGCATTTAGGCTATCAATCTGGGTTCCCCCTGTAAATCTGAAAATGTCTCAGAAAACTGATATGGATGCTGTTATAAAGTGTTTTAAAGTGATTTAGATCCCGATCCAGCATGCATCGTGGAAAGAGTTTTTGCTCTAAATGACATCACACAATCACCCTCACTGAAAAGCGGACCCTGTCTGGCTCTCATTCCAGGAGAGGGATCGTGTTTTCCGGAGGAAGTCCACCAAAGACTCGGGAGGGCTGATTGTCTCAGTGACTTTCCCAAATTAAATTTGGTGATTTTTTTTCTACATAAATTGCCAAATTTGGTAACTATGTCTTCACAATTGTGGGAGGCAACAAAGTCAGTTTTTTGCTTGAAATCAGGTCACATAATCACCAAGAGTGAATAACGGGAGCCGCCTGACTTTCACTGCCTGGGACAGATGCTGTTTATTAGCTCGAAGTGTGAGGGACAAAACATTAAAAGTGTCTGTGTTTAAGGTAATTGTCTTGAGGGCAAAGTATCACTGATTGGGAGACAAATCATTGTTCCGGTACAAGAGTTGATTCTAAGATGTGTATGATGTGTTTGATTTCATTTGTGCATTTTAAATGTCAGATTAACAGTAGTGAGCTGAAGTGGGAGTGTCAGCCAGTTGTCTTTTTCAGACAAAATACACATTATGCTGGTTTATCTGCCTGCTGCAGGAATGCTTTTTCGCTGTTACCGGGGCAGTATTGGCAACATAGCATCCAAAGACAAATATAATCGAAACACAGAACTTTCCATCCATCCATCCATCCATTATCGTCCGCTTATCCAGGGCCGGGTCGCGGGGGCAGCTGCCTGAGCAGGGACACCCAGACTTCCCTCTTCCCGGACACTGCCTCCAGCTCTTCCGGGAGGATCCCAAGGTGTTCCCAGGCCAGCTGAGTGACATAGTCACACCAGCGTGTCCTGGGTCTTCCTCGGGGTCTCCTCCCGGCAGGACATGCCGAGGGAGGCATCCGAAACAGATGCCCGAGCCACCTCAGCTGGCTCCTCTCGATGTGGAGGAGCAGCGGCTCTACTCCGAGCTCCTCCCGGGTGACAGAGCTCTTCACCCTATCTCTAAGGGAGCGCCCTGCCACCCTGCGGAGGAAACTCATTTCGGCCGCTTGTATCCGGGATCTTATTCTTTCGGTCATGACCCAAAGTTCATGGCCATATGTGAGGGTAGGAATGTAGTTTGTGCGGTAAATCGAGAGCTTCGCCTTTCGACTCAGCTCTCTCTTCACCACGACAGACCGATACAACGACCGCATTACTGCGGCCACTGCACCGATCCGTCTGTCAATCTCACGTTCCATCCTTCCCTCACTCGTGAACAAGACCCCAAGATACTTAAACTCCTCCACTTGAGGCAGGAACTCTCCCCCAACCCGGAGGGAGCAAGCCACCTTTTTCCGGTCGAGAACCATGGCCTCGGATTTGGAGGTGCTGATTCTCATCCCAGCCGCTTCAAACTCGGCTGCAAACCGCCCGAGGACATGCTGAAGGTCCTGGCTCGAAGGAGCCAACAAGACCACATCATCCGCGAAAAGCAGAGATGAAATCTAGTGGCTCCCGAAGCAGACCCCTCAGGCCCGTGGCTGCGCCTAGAAATTCTGTCCATAAAGATAATGAACAGAACTGATGACAAAGGGCAGCCCTGCCGGAGTCCAACATGCACTGGGAACAGGTCTGACTTACTGCCGGCAATGCGAACCAAGCTCCTTGGTATAAAGCTGGTCCAGTGTTCCACGGCCAGGATGAAAACCGCAATGTTCTGATCTGTGAACTTTGTTATATTAAATATTATACAATAATAATTCACTCCTTGACAAACTCACCCTGTCCAAAATCAGAACTGTGCAATGCCTAACGTTCTCTTCCTGACCCTGTCTTTCTGCTTGAGCAGCACTGGTTGAAGCCTGAAAATATTCGAAAAACAAATTAATAATAATAAAACAAATGACACTGGTTGGACTGTTCAGCTCTGTTTCATACTGATACCTCCGGTTCAGGCTGGTCCGCATCCTCAACATGTGCCTTTTTCAGTCGTAGAAAATACTTTTTAATACTCATCTGGAATGAAGCAGCAAACATTCAGTGTAAGAGTACATAGAATATTTTTTTATTGTCACTTTTTAATGTGTGATTGTGTACAGGTGTTCATGAGATACCAACCTTCCACTTCCAACCAAGCTTCCACTTTTTCTTCCAGGGATGATATCGTTTTCATGGAGACAGATCCCATGTGTACGAAGGGAAGGGGCTGTGTGTGTGTGTGTGTGTGTGTTTGTGTGTGGGAGAGAGACACGCATGAGTGACAGAGAGACGGAGGGAGAGCAAACGAATACGCTACAAATACGCAGCCGAACGAATACGCTGCGTAACAAAAAAACCTCAACGCAATATATGGTGATATTTGTTGATTCTGTGGCACACCGCCACAAATTTGTCAATATGTGGGAAACACTGTCAGTATATGTCAACAAAAAAAAACTACTAGGACTTCTGGTGATGTAATGAAAGGAATGGCAGCATAAGAACAGAGCTCCGTCACACGAATCACAAAAACAATGACAACTACAGTTACCAGACTTTTTTAATGCAATAAAGAGTACTACAAAATTAGTTTGTCTATGAGACAAAGGACTCAATCAGGCAAGACACTTTGAAATACGATAAACAGTGGGAAACATATAGCCAAGACAACACTATCTTAAGTACTGCTAGCAACAAGTGTCAGTCAGATCAATTAACAGCGTTGCTGGAAGAGTTGAGGATACTCTACATAGAAAATCAAGTCGGACAAAAATGTCCCTCGAACAACTGCAGCAAGTCGTTGCAGACATAAAAGACCAATTGGATGAACATGATATGAACTTCTTCAATTCAAAGAGGGAATAGACATGGCTGAATACAAAGTGGTACAACAGAAGAGATTGCTAAGATACCTGCTTCACCGAGTTATTGACCTCTCAGCAACCTGTGATGACCTACAAAATAGACTGAGATGAAACAACATGAGAATCTTCCCAGAAGGAAGTGAAGGAGGTGATATGGCTGGATTTGTGAAAGGTCTACTACACAAGCTACTTAAACTGCCACCAAGATCAAAAGGGCACACCGCTCACTTTTGTCTAAACCTGAGGATTCAACAGCCCCTACTCAATTAAACATAGTGAGGTTCCTGAAGGAAAAGGTCTTCTTCCAATACAAGTAAATCTTCTTTGACCAGGACTATTCTCCTGAGTTACAAAAGAAGCAACCAAAGTCCACAAAGTCAACAAGCAGCTTAAAAAGAAAGATATACAGGCCAAATGCCTGTATCCTGCACAGGTTAAACTGAACAGAAGACCTTCAAAACACTAGCAAGTGCCCCAATGCTACTGAAGGTGCTGAGAGTCAAGGTGCGCTGTGGTCCTCGGGAGTGCATTGAAGAAGAGCTAAAGGATGGAGGAGCACCATGCAAAAGAAGAGAGACATGGTGTTACCAGCATTGGATCTCAAGGCTCTTCTGCAAAGGGAAAACGTAAACATCTCTACCAAGGTCGCTGAAAAGCCCACTTTGACTGAAGTAGCTGTAAGAGCTGAAATCTGTTTTATATACAGTAACAGTAACACATGATACTAATGCTTTACATAGGTTATTAGTTTTATATTGTCACAGGTCATTCCGAAATACATACTATGATGCCCTGATAGATGCTGGTGTTAAGGCTCTGTATGAGTGGATTACACTCACCTAGACCTTCTTTGTAATATTGGTCATACTTGCACTATGTGCGCTTTCTCCCCCTGAGAGGGAAGGTTACACCTCTTTGCGTCAATACAAGCAGGGATTGTAAATCTGTATAAAAAGTAACTATTTTAAATGTATATGCACCAAATGACTGCCCACCTTTCTTTGAAAAGATTGCAGCTCTGGGGTCAGATAATAAAAAAGAGCACTATACTCATAGACGGGGACTTAAACTGTTCATTAAACAACAAATCAGACGGACTACCCATAACAATGAGACCTTAATCTAAGATGTCCAAAAATGGCATGATGACAGAGTTGGGTTTAGTAATGATCTGGCACCATCCAAGGGATAGAGTAGGGCTGGGTATTGTTAAGAACCTCACGATTCGATTTGATTTCGATTCGATTCAATATTGACTTAAATGCATCGATATCGATTCAGTAATAAGTAGTAATAAATAAATAATTCATAAGGGTACCTGTTGATAATTTTTCAATAAAAAAAAATTATAAATCTTTCCCCTAGGAAGTTCTAGTTCGAAATTAAATGTAAACAAAGGTACTCGATGTGTTTAGTTATAAAATAGTGCAACCATAGTTAAGCTGAGAAAGTGCCATTGTTTCTGGGACTGCATGGTACATTTTTGTCTGACATAAACATAGACATAACCGCGGTCCCTCCGCCCTCCGGCTAGACACGAGGGGGTAAACGTTGACACTGTACCCCCCTCTCTCCCCGGACGCATGGTGCAGCGGCCAGGGTGAGACCGGCTGCGCTGGGAGTTTACAGTCTCTGAAAGAGCGGTGCGTCAGACATCGGCTACCCGCCTCCGCAGCTCCAACGGTGTTTCCGGGCAAGACGCTTCCAGCTGCTGGAGGCGGGGACCGCTTGCCCGAATCAATTCAGAGGATTTTATGAATCGATATTGAATTTGGAAAAAATATATTGCAATGCATTGATGAATCAATATTTTTACCCACCCCTAGGATAGAGACTTTACATTCATGTCCCAAGTACATGGAAGCTATTCGAGGATAGATTATTTTTCTATATAAAAAAACACGTATCAAATAAAGGATAGCACAATTCAACCAATAACAATTTCAGACCACAGTCCTGTCATTGTGAAAATTAATCTAGGGTCAGATAATTATCTTAAGTCCTGGAGGTTCAATGTCTCACTGCTAACAGACACCCATATGAAACAGGAAATACAAACAGCTCTATCCAAATACTTGGCTTTGACGTTCATTAATAGAAAATATTATGAAATGGGAAATAAGGTTACTAGGCTTCAGAAAGCCCTGTCTAACTGCATAGTCCCTCAAATGAAACACCTAAAAGCTAAACAGACTGAGACCCACCCTAAGAAAATATCAGATTCTTTTGCAAAATATTATGAATGAAAATATTAGAGATCAAGATCAAGAACATAAGAAAGAACAAATTGATGAGTTTTTGAGACCTTTCAAAATGACTAAAATGACAAATGATGAAGCAACTAAAGTGGTTGAGCACATTTGAGAAGACGCATTTAAAAAAATATTACTAAACTGAAAAACGACCAATCACTGGGAATATATGGGTTCGCAGGATGATATTACAAAGTTCTTGTGAATGATCATTATGCTTCTGTGCCCAGGGGGACAGTAGTTCATAATCTGTCACTGTATTAATACAATTTATAATGTAACATTATAGTGTGACATTTGTGTCAATGAATGTCAAGCACAGATGACTCCGGGGTGGTGGGAGGGGGGCCCCAAATCAAATTCTGCTTAGGGCCCCCAAAAGGCTTGGGCCGGCACTGGGCGAGGGACAACCAACCTTTAATGCTTCTCAGCCTAGACACCCAGAAAGCATTCGATAGAAGTGATTTGTCATTTCTTGAACAAAGAAAGAAATGAAAGAAATGGGTTTTGGAGAAAATATTTACCAAAGTAAGATTTAAGCGTCATTGTTCTGAAGTTTGTGTGATTCAGGGCGACTCCATGCTTTTTGCGTTTAAATTGAACCTTTAGCAGAGCTATACGCCAAAATATACAGATCCAAGGAATAGCAGATGAAGGAGGGTCAATCCATCAGACAGTTCTGTTCTTGGATGATATTTTGCTTTTTTTTTATTAAGTAACACCCAATTACTTCTATTCCAGCACTAATGCAATGTTGACATAAAAACGGAGAGGCCTATGGATAGAAAATTAATCAAAACAAATCAGAGGCAATGATGATATCAGGGAATTGGCCTAAGCAGTAAAATCAAGATGTTTCTTTCCATTTGTCCAGACAGGGATTAAGATACCTCTGAGTTATTCACATATCTCTTTTGCTGCCCTTCCAGAAAACTGTAAAGAAGAAATTGAAACATTTTCAAAAGTAAAAAGGTACCTACTGTGGATGCTGTTATTGATTGCCAAGAAAATTATAACTTTAACCGTAACTGGAAGAATATAAAAACACCAACAATACCAATGGATGCAGAGACTTAAACAGGTATACACAATGGAATGAATGACTGCAATGATGGACACTGAGGATGGACATTTCTGCTCGAAGGTGGAACTGTGTTTGATTGAATTAGGTGTTAAAGCAATATAGGTTGCTGTAATGGGACTGAGTTATAATTGAATATCATAGAAAATGTCTCCATAAAACTGTCAACTTGTAGAATGTTATTTGTTATTTTTATAATATATTATATGTCAAGGAATGTTTTATTTATTTTTAAATAAAAGGAACAACAAAAAAATGTTGATATAAATTTGTTAAAAAAAGAAATTTCTTTTTAAAAACAATTATCAAAATATATTAAAGACAGTGTTTCCCATAGAATCAGACTTTAATTGTGGCAGTGGCTATCCAGCTGGGGTGCCACTGAGTATGCCCACCCAAAACTTCCGCTGACCAAGTTGACTAACTACCGGTCTAGCGCAAAGCTAACTTGAATTGGGATAAAATCAGGTTTTTTCCCCCGATCCGAGTCATTTAATATTTTGTATTTGCTGATACACCAAAGTACACCAAGTAAACAAAGTCAGTAACAAAAAAATGTCTTTGGCTCTTATCAGTTCCACTTAGTGCATCTTTGTAGTAAAACTATAACACTCAAATGAAAAACATCACAAATTCACTTAAGTGGTGTAATAGCTAATTGTTACATTTTCATTTACAGTTACAAAAATATACATCAAAATTACACTTGGTGCAGTATTATAGTAATACAAAAGTACTTGAACAGAAATCTCAATTCCACTTAAAAGTGGTGTAAATAGCTCAAACTGAATATTCAATGAAAAATGTATACAGTAAAACTAATTAGATAAATGAAAAAGCAGCTCAACCTGAACATGAACATGTTATTTTAGCAGCATTGTTATAAAATCTGAATATCAAAAAAAATGTGGCGTTCTTGTTATCACAGAAGGCATTTTCTTCAAATGCTATTGGAGCTGCACATGAGATCTTTCTCAGTCTCATTCATTTATCTATCATCTTTCCCTCACTTCAAAATTAAGTGCAGGTTCTTGTTAAGGAAAACCAGCATCTCTACCCTGTTAGCAGACAGGTGTTTCCTCTCATCAATGATGTTTGAAACTGCACTAAAGAGTCTCTCACTGTCACACACTTGTGCAGGGTGCACAGAGAAACTTGGTAGCAACAGCAGTCAGTGAGAATCATGAAATCATGTGACATTTGCACTCCAGTAATGTGGTGGACTGTCTGACCTTGGGATAGTTTGCTCCGTGAGGTAAGTCTGCACCTGAACAACAGCTGATTAGGGTCTCACAGACCCTGTCTCCGTCTCCCTCTCTTCCAAGCCTCGTCGACAGGCTGCTGCTTGCTGTGTTTTGACATGGGGCCTTTTTCACAGGCTCTACCTCATCTGACACTTCACTGGGGGACCTCCTTACCTCCATCTTCTCTACCTCTTGAATAGGGCTGCACAAAAAATCGTTAAAAAATCGCGATCTCGATTCACACATACACGTGATCTTATTTCTACACATAGCGATTCTGAAGCATTTTATATCTCGAGCTGAATCACAAACAAATGCTCCTATTTTCCTCCCGGATTTTTCGAAGCGCCCCCAAACGCAGCACTGCCGCTGCCTCAACCTCAACCTGTGGTAAAGACATCTTTACAACATGGGATTCAGCGGAGGAAGCCCGCCTGCAGTTGAGTGTTTGGAAGGAGTGAGTGAGAAGCCGTTTTTAGACGGGGCAGCAAGCCGCCAATCTGCCCGTCTTTTGGGCAGCTAGGTCCGCGGTTTTAGACAGAGGGCGGCAAATTGAGGGTCTGTTTAGGTCCGCCGATTTCCCGCCTCGGAGGGTCCACTTATTTCCACCTCGCCTGCTAGATGAGCAACTGGACAGCCACTGAGATCTGGGAGATGCTAGCTTCTCCTGGATCTCTAGCTGTATGGTTGTGTTAGCTTTGTTGTTGTAGCGCAAGCTAGAAACGGTCGCTACTTTCAAATTAAAAGTCCCCCGCTAAGGACCCAGTTCTAAACTCCAATGGGGTGCAATGTAAAGCTCTTATTTTGAAGACAAATTTGTTGTCAACTGTTCCCAGCCCAACTTCGGGCTTCATGTCACGTCACATGTTTACTCGATGAATATTACGCCTCCGTTTTAGAAAGCCGATCAAAGCAGCTATCACATATCAGCTAGCCAAAGATACGGCCCCAATAAACACTGTACAACATGAGGGATTAAAGGATTCCCTCTCATCTTGGAGACAAATTATTATTATTTTTTCTATTGTAAAAATCATTTGTCATAGAACTTGAACAAAAAAAAAAAAAAAAAAAAAACATTGCTTTATGCCTCTGCCATACTACAATGTTTTTTTACTCATCAGTGCAATAAACATTTTGTGAAAAAATCGTGCCAGAGAATCGTGATCTTAATTCTAAGCAAAAAAATCGTGATTCACATTTTCTCCAGAATCGTGCAGCCCTACTCTTGAAAGAGATCATCCTTAGCAGGCTCCAGGTTGTCTGACTTGGTGAAATACCTGAAAATAGAGAAATGATGTTAAGTATCCAACCATTAACAGAGCTCTGGAGCTTGTAACAACATGTAACATTATTAAAGTATTTCTGATTCTGATTGATAAATCTACATGAAAATAAAAATAAAAAGGATTTGGCTTAAATACCATGCTGACTTACATTTGATTAATTATAAAGGAAAATAGGCCTATCATGCCATTCTAAATGTACATTATTTACTTGACTTGCCTGTCTTTGTATTTGGGATCCGCCAAAGTTGCAATGAGTGGGTCAGTCTCAACCTAGCTGAAGCATCTATCCACTGCCTCTAGAAGAGTGCTGTTCATCGTCTTGACTCCCTGGTCAGTGGTCTGCTCTCGAGAAAGGACACGTTTCAGGACTGAATGGCAGGGATCACATCAGCAGTAATTGCAGTTTCTGCACTCACAACCCTCGTTAGCTCTTCAAAGGGAGCTAAAACCTCCACTGTCATCTCCAGTAGAGCCCATTGGTTCGCTGTCAGTGTAGCTGGGAGGTTGTGGTCAGCAGCATAGACAATCCGGGGCCGCTTTTGCTCCAGTAGGCTCTGGATCATGCAGACAGTGCTGTTCCATCTAACTTGCACATCTTGCTGTAGGTGCTTGGTAGGCATCTTCATTTCATTCTGGATATCTTCCAGGTGTGAGTGGGTCCGTGGTGAGTGTTTGAAATGGCCTAACATCTTACTTGCGCTAGCGAGTGCATCTGTGATGCTGTGCTGTGACAGCAGACCCGAAGCAGCCCACACTTGGTATTTCCATGTCATCCATTAGGCTACCTGATCCTCAAACAGCGGAGAGGGGCTGATAATCTAAAGCGCTAAATTCAAGTATCTTGGCCATGTCGCTGTCTCGAGGACATTTCGCTTTCTGTTCAAAACATCCTCAAGTGTTTTCTGCTTCGCGGCCTTTGCCCGTGTTGTTTGAGTGAACTCGGGGGCGTAGGGCTGGGCGATATATCGATATAAAACTTAGATCGATATATTTTTTAAATGTGATATGGAATTAGACCATATTGCATACATCGATACAGTTCAAATTTGCGCTGTGATCCTTGCTCCGGGCAAGCCGCTGACCCGGAGCTCTCTGCACTGCTCCCCCCGCCCCTCCTCCTTCATGCATAGAGAGGGGAGGGGCTGGAACAGACACTCTGGCACTCTTCAACAAACACTTTGGTGGCTGCCGTTGCCCCACACTTTGGCCTTGATACCCCGTGAAAAAAAATCATTGCACGGCCACCGGTCAGCGTAGCGGGCTTTCCCTGAATTACAGCCACCTGAGTGCACAGTAGTCACTCACAGTAACTTCAGTGAGTCCGCGGTTCCTGCAGGTGGAGTCTCATCATCACGATGATCTCACGTGAAAGCCTCTCACACAGCAGCAGCGTCTCAAAACAGAAGAATGAAACTTGCAGCACAACGAGGGAGCTCAGCCGGTTTGATATGATACGTAACTGACGTATGTGGTAGGATTTAGTTTGGTAAAGTTGGAAATATATTTACAGATTCGAACTTCCCGGATCAATAACTCATAAGTGAAACCTTGTTAAAACACCACTGACGGCTCTTTCCTACCGTAGTAAGGTAGACAACGAGCTACAACCGTATGTTAATCAAAACGAGCGTCTGGACATTAACTCTGGTCTGAATGGTCAGCCAGCTGTGAGACGAGGGCGCAGGGACCGTCTACAAAGTGCAACACTGAAAAGAGAAACACCAAAAAATATTCAATAACTTCACTGTTATTCAGAGTGTATTGTCACCAAAATCACTCCACACATCAGTGGTCTCCTGCTGGTTATTCTACAATTTTTTTGTTTGGAAAAAATGTGCTTTGCCATAATTTTGGGGAATTTCTATTTGGGAGAAATATTCAATAACACTAATATTCAGTGAGGTGTCACAAAACTCACCTCACCCTAACCCTACTTAAAAAAAAGTGTTTTGTAATGTAACATTAACTTGATATTGGTATTTCAAAAATGTGTTAATACATAATCCATGTCTTATTATAAATTAGGATGTTATGGTATCAGTCTGAAAGGTAAATCAACACATTTTACTCAGTGGTCTTTGTGCCCTGTCATGTGGCCTTGGTGCCCCTGAAAAAAAAAAGTGAAGGCCAAATGGACTTGCCCCTAAAATGACGAAATTCCCACCCACATGTCATGTTTGGCTTTGATTTTGACTGAACATTTGCTCTCACTTTGCATAAAAATATCGGGATATATATCGTATATCGATATTCAGCCTAAATATATCGGGATATGACTATTAGTCCATATGGCCCAGCCCTAATTGGGCGGCTCTTCTAGACTCTCCAAATTCCGACAGTAAAACTATTAAACTAGTCAGTTCGCAGAGATTGTAAGCCTATTATTACCGTTTTACAGATGCATCTTTCACAGTGTTAGCCTGTGGGAAAAAGTCCCCAGTGCATCGCATGAAGATGTAATTACATGGCTTGGCCACAACAAAAACTGTCTTCAAGGCATGCCACTCTTTGTGGGGGCTTGATTTCAACGGTGGGGCCAGCCGTCTTCTTTGCAGAAGAAATTATGCCAACTGCATTAAACAGTCCTCCTCCTCTTCTTCGTTGGTTTTACTGTAGGACTAATAATCACACTGCCATCCACTCTGTATCAGAGTATAGAGCATCATGCTATTCAGTAGCCCCATTCAAACTGCTGTTTGGATGCCGGGATCCTGCCAATTCTGCGCCTCCACCTCTGTGTTAATGTCTCTGAGGTGGCAAGGGGTGAAATTTTGCTCCAGTGCTGATACACCTCTGGAGGTAGTATCAGAGGTGCAGTATTGGCGAACCGAATCAGTGTGAATGGATAAGCTAACTGTGGCCCCGTCCAGACGACAACGCTGTTTTGCGAAAACGCACATGTATTGCATCGTTTTGGCCGACCGTCCATACGGATCCTGAAAAGGCAGCGCCTGAAAATTGAAAACGTGGAGGGTGGAGGAATCTGAAATGCAGCCCTCCCATTTTCATGTGGACGGCGAATCCACATACTTTCCAAAACGATGACGCCATCGCCCCACCCCACGATGTCCCATAACAACAACAACAACAATGGTGGCCTACTTGCTCGTGTTCATGCTGCAGAAGACATTGAGCCTTTCTTGCAACTTACATGCCTTGTAGTTGAGTGTGAGTCGTAGCAGCAGTTCGACCTCATTACCGGTCCACACAAACGATGCTGGTTTCCTTGCACTAGCCATTTTCATCTTCTTCTTGCTGTGTTCGGTTTCTCCGTCTACTGTCTGTTTGTTTACAGCGTGCAAGCTTAATGCGCATGCTCCGTGTCTTCTTCTCCGTTTTTGGTGAATGTGAAGCGCCACCTATTGGCCTGGAATATGAACTACAGCGTTTTCGGTCGTTTTCAGTGAAGACATGTGGACGCAAATATTCTTAAAACGATGACGAGGAAGACGGAGAAAAAAAAGATCGTTTTCACCCGTGTGGACAGCCCCTGTATCACGTATCGAGGGTGTGTCAGTCTGACAGTCTGATAACTACACTGGCTAGGCCACTCCATGACCTATGTGCTTCTTTTTGAGCCACTCGTTTGTTGCCTTGGCTGTGTGTTTTGGGTCATTGTTGTGCTGGAAGACCCATCCACGACCCATTTTAAGTGTCCTGGCTGAGAGAAGGAGGTTGTCACCCAGGATTTCATGGTACAAGGCCCCATCCATATTTCTCTTGATGCGGTGGAGTTGACCTGTCCCCTTAACAGAGAAACACCCCCAAAGCATGATGTTTCCACCTCCATGCTTGATGGTGGGGATGGTGTTCTTGGGGTCACAGTCACAATTCCTCTTCCAAACACGGCAAGTCGAATTGATACCAAAGAGCTTGATTTTGGTTTCATCTGACCACATCACCTTCTCCCAATCATTCTCTGAATCATTCAGGGGTTTATTGGCAAACTTCAGATTGGCCTGCACATGTGCCTTCTTGAGCAGGGGGACATTACGGGCGCTGCAGGATTTTAAACCATTGTGGGGTAGTATGTTACCAGTGGTTTTCTTGATGACTGTGGTCCCAGCTGCCTTGAGATCATTAACAAGCTCCTCCCATGTAGTTCTGGGCTGATCCCTCACCTTTTTCATGATCATTGTTACCCCACGAGTTGAGATCGTGCGTTGAGCCCCACACCAAGAGAGGTTGACGGCCATTTTGTATTTCTTCCATTTTCGAATTATCGCACCAACAGTTGTCTCCTTCTCACCCAGCTTCTTGCCAATGGTCTTGTAGCCCATTCCGGCCTTGTGCAGGTCTACAATCTTTTCCACGATGTCCTTAGACAGCTCTTTGGTCTTGCCCATGATGGAGAGCTTGGTGTCTGATTGACTGATTCTGTGGACAGGTGTGTTTTATACAGCTAACGAGTTCAGATTAGGAGTACTTTCTTAAAGCAAAAGGACTAATCTGTGGGAGCCAGAATTCTTTATGGTTGGTAGGGGATCAAATAGTTATTTCACTCAATGAAATGCAAACCAATTTTGATCTTTTTTTCATGTGATTTTTTTGGATTTTCTTTTTGATATTCTGTCTCTCACTGTTAAAATAAACATACCATTAAAAGTATAGACCGTTTCTTTGTCAGTTGGCAAACTTACAAAATCAGTGAGGAATCAAATAATTATTTCCTCCACTGTATATGAGGATAAAAATACCGCAGACATACGCGGAGAAGCGTCTGTACTCCTGCCTGTCCTCCTGCCTGTCCTACTGACTCTTCTGCCGTCACATTCCTGCCCGAAGAACAGTGACCAAGACTTTAGTGAACTTTCCCCTAGAAAACAGCTTCCCTCCTCACAATTGACAGAGTCAGGCAACGTACAGTTTACTGATGATGATTATGTTATTATGTAATTTAGAGCAAAAAAAAATGTAACTTTGTCACTTTCCAGGATGTTTGGTGGTTCTGAATCTCAATCACTACACATCATAACAGCATCCGTATGATGATCAAATTAACAATACCCAGCCCTGTGTTTGAGTTTTTTCTGTTAGGTACTAGTATATAACTAGCAACATTTTATAAAAACAAACTACAAGAACTACCAAACGCTCCAACTTGTCACCAGACGGTCCTGGTACTGAGTGAAAAGCAAGAAACAGCAAGTTGTGATCATATAAGTATGCTAGTGTAGACTGTTAATAGGACTGTAAGCATGTCCAATATTATAAAATGAAGGATTTAATAATTGTTATATTGTGTCTTTCATGGACTGTGTGTTGTGTTGAGACAGCAGACACTGACAGAGACAGTGTTTCTTAATACTATGGGATTACAGTAGGCATGGTTGTGCCAAACCACAGCGTAGCAGCTCTGCCACCCTGCCAGGCCAAAACCACAAGCTGTCACAGCACTGTGGCTGCTGCTGTGACAGTTACTGCCTCGAACAGTGGGAGGAAAAGATCTCTGCGTTCCAGATTCCACAACTTACACAGACAGTTTGGGTTCTGGAGTCTGGGCCCTGATGTATCCCAAAAATCTCTTTAGCTGCCCTTTTGATAAATAAATATAAAGATTTCCTATCTATGATGTCCAACTTGTTTTTGTCTTTTCATTTCAGTGTATGAAGCATTCAAGTACAGAGATGTCAATGTAAAACATCGGAAGATCTTCCACTGTCCCATGCTTGTCTTCTTTCTTTTTGATTGCCTCTGCGAATGGCTGCCAAATGGCAACAATATCAGAGGTTTTATGATTTGACAATGCATGGTTTGGCTTTTTGCCAGTGAGTTGCAATCATGCTTTCAGTTATTTTAAACATTTCCATGAATGAAGTATTGTCACTGTAACAAATATCTTCTCCGTAAGCTAGCTGCAGTACTGGCTGGCTGTGGCTCAGGGGTAGAGCGTATTGGTATAGGAAGGTCGCTGGTTCGATTACCTTGGTCTGCATGTTGAAGTTTCCTTGGGCAAGATACTGAACCCCAAACTGCTCCTGATGTGCTGGCCGGCCCCTTGCATGGCAGCCACTACCATCAGTGTATGAATGTATGAATTACCGTATTGACCCAAATATAATTATAAGACGACCCCTCTTTTCAAGAGTAATCTTCAGAAAAAGACTCTGATAACCAAAATTCGTTTAGAGGCCGCTTAGAGGACCACGATAAGCTTTTCTCTTACTGTTAGCGTTTTCAGACGGTCTTTTTGGACCCGCCATCTTCGGACGTTACACTCCGTAACTCCATAGTTCTTGGCTGGCTGACAGTTGTTTGGCGCCTCCGCTGCATTGATCACCATTATCTTGAAATTAGTATCATAGCTCCGCCTCAGATGTCTGTTAACTTGCCTCACTTTTGATCCACTTTGCTCCGTAAAATCACCGCGTCTCTCCATTTTTCATCTCCTGTCACTTCTTCTCCGCTGTGATTGACAGATAACCGCAGCCACAGTGTCAGTGACGTCTCTACAATAAGCTGGCGCCCTCTGCCGTTACGGCCGTGTAGCGACCCAGACAACTATCAGCATGTGTCAACGGTTAGACCCCGATTATAAGACGACCCCACTTTTTCACATTATTTTCACAGAAAAAACCTCATTCTATTTTCGGGTCAATACGGTACTTTAAGTTGCTTTGCACAAAAGCGTCTGCTAAATGTAAATCCTGTCTGGTGCAAGCTGCTTTTGATATTGCCAAATCATGTTTGGTATTTTGTTGACTTGCTGTGAACTTGACTGTGGCATGGTTAGGGTGTAGAAGCAATGATTTGACAGGATATACTAGGCCTTTAAACAATCAGCTTAATGATCAGCATAACAAATAAAAATAAGTGACACTAAACTTCTCTTAGATGGGGTTGGA
The DNA here is from genome assembly GCF_900880675.1 of Sparus aurata. Lineage (NCBI taxonomy): Eukaryota > Metazoa > Chordata > Actinopteri > Spariformes > Sparidae > Sparus > Sparus aurata. The sequence continues at coordinate 36,377,097 of NC_044194.1, forward strand.
AGACTGGACAATAGTATTTCCGAAGGTCAAAATCACCTTGATGAATTAACAAATTCATATTTCAGTCTGACTTCATACACATTTTTGATATGAACATGATCAAATTAAATGGTTTGCAAATGGGGATTTTGTCCAAGAAAGAACATTTTCTGTTTATTCTATTCTTATGCAAGAATTATGATGCAAATGGAAATGCAGTCAAACAATAGTCTTCTTATAGTCCTTCAGTGTAGTTTTGCAAGTCTGCAGATTGTATTGTCTGCGATGTTTGTAATGTTAGTCTCAGTCAAAGAAGGCAACAGCAATGATGAACTTTTGAGCCGTTTTAGACATATTAAGTCTATTTTCTGTAAAACAAAACAAAACAACACAAAAACAGAGTTTGTAACTTTCCGAAACTTGCTGAGGTGAATCAGGTCTTTGCTTTAAAAACACGGAAAGATGTGATTCAGCTTTCTGCCTCTGGGAAATTGACCATTTCCCATCTAAAAGACAAATATTAAGTAATTCATCTTGAGACTATAAACCCCTGGGATAAGTAATCAGAATCTATATTTTGATGGTAAGAAGAACCTGTTTCATAGGACTTTGAGGCAGTTAGAACATCTTCACTAAAATAGTTGCAGTTAGTAAAAAAAAAAAACAGATTGTCATGTCAAATGTTAGGGAAGCCAGACCAGTCATTTCTGTTAGCAGATCAGTTTAGTACAATTTCTTCAATTCATGTTACTATCAGAATCATTGCAACCCTGAACCAATTTGTCAGTGCCAGAAATGCAGCACTCAGCTATAATTCCATAATCAATTCATTGTCATATTGATGGGATGGGCAAGTGGTTGCCTGGCTGCAGATGGGTTTAACTTTTCACGCGTTCAGCCAATGACACCATTCAAAAAGAGTGATGTGAGTGAGATACACAATTGGAGTATTTTGGAAATGTATTGCAGGTATTCTCATTGTGGTAAGAAACTGTACAACTTGGTTTGTATTGAATGTCATGTTACAAATCTAACTGAGAAAAACTTTTCTTTGTCAGGCACACCTCTCCTCCTCTTTGCTAACCGTCGTGATGTACGATTGGTGGATACAGAGGGCGTTCGGGGTGAGTCAGCCATCGTTGTGAGTGACCTGGAGGATGCAGCAGCGGTGGACTTCCTGTATGCTGAGGGCCTGATATTTTGGACAGATGTCAGTGAGGAGGCCATTAAACAGACGCAATGGAATCAGTCATCCAACTGTAAGACTCCATTCTGTTGCCTGTGTTTTTCTTTATCTACTTAGTGAAGGATTTATTCAGAAAGACCTAGCTGTAGCTGTGACTTTGTAAGTTTCACACTGTGTGTGTTTTCTGGTTGCAGCTCTTAAAGAGGCACTTGGAACTGGTCAGACTGTGGTAGTATCAGGGCTGGACAGTCCTGATGGGCTGGCCTGTGACTGGTTGGGAAGAAAACTCTACTGGACAGACTCAGAGACCAATCGGATTGAAGTGGCCAACCTGGATGGCACCTCTAGGAAAGTCCTGTTTTGGATGGACTTAGACCAACCCAGGGCTATCGCTCTCAACCCTGCACAATGGTAAAAAACACACACTCAGTGTTTCCCACACATAGACCTTACTTTGGCTGTCCCCACATTTAGTACATCAACTGCTCATGTTGGGTAGTATGTTTGGTGACCCATTTTAGCATTTTATACTAATATACTTAGTATATACCTTCTTATTTGTCTAAAATAACCACGCTGTCTGCGATTTATCGACTAGTGGACAATCAACCCTCTCTCTTCCTCTTTAATTTACTGTCAATCACACATTCTCTGCAGACAGAGAGAGATGCTAACTGCTTTTACATCCCTCCTGTAAATGCAATGATTGTGATTCGACCTCTCTTATTTAATGTAGGCCTACTTATGCTGCTGTTTTGTACAAACTTGTAAGTACAAGTGAGTTGTTGCCATGTCTTTTAATGCAAGTTGATTTTGATCTGCTACATAAGTAACAGCAAGCTCCATACACGTCCCACCTGCTGTTTTGAGAAAAGAATCCGTGGTTGAAAAAAGTATTAAGGGTAAGTATGTTTTTAGTCAACTTTATAAAACCTTCTGCTGACAATGAAAGCGGATGGGGTTGCAAACCGAAAGGAGAGAGAAAGAGAGAGGAGAGAGAAACAGAAAGGCGAAGCAAGCCAGTGTACTAATGTATTAATGTAGGCAAAGCAACTCTATGCAAGCTAGGCAAACTCTTAAAGAGATACTAAAGAAAGAAAATAAATTTTTTTTTAAGTTTTTTGAGTCTTGTTTTTATTTAATCATTCTGTGATTGTACTCTCCACTGAAGCTATGTATGCTCACAGTGAAACTGTAGAGCTGATAGTATAACATTCAGTCAATGTAAATCTAGTTTATGAAAGTACAAAATAAAAACAGCATCTTCATGAGTGTCCATCAAGTTACTGTGGATGTTTGATATTTCCCTACTATTGCATTGTTACATTTGTTAAAAGGAAAGCGCAAATAGTCAAAAAGTGTCAGCATTTTTCAAAGCGATGGTTTCATCACTGATACCGCAAAACCTAGATAAATATTGTACATCCAAAACTGCACCCTATCCACCTAAGTCTTTTAAATAAGTATGGAATCAAAAAAAGTGTATGATAGTGTAAACGATGCATGGTTAGCTCAGTATTATTGATCTGATGGTGTACTGTGCAATGATGACAATGATGATGGTGGAAGAGAGAGCCTGTAGCCGTTTTTAGACAGAGCACCAAGCCGCCAATTTCACTGTTTTTTTGGCGGCTCGGTCCGCGGTTTTAGACAGAGGCCCGCAAATCAGGGGTCTGTTTTGGTCCGCCGATGTTCTGTCGCGGAGGGTACGCTTATTTCCGCCTCGCCTGCTATCTAAATCCGAGGCTGCAATGTGCCGGCCTATGCGTGAGGTGGGCGGAGATGTCGATAAGATGCACTGTTGTGCGACCCGCAGCCGGGGAGTTTTAAAACCAGGAAACAGCTGATCACAGCAGTCAATCCATCACTTCATCCACGGACATTAAGATGAACTGGACAGCTGCTGAGATCCAGGAGATGCAGCGTCTCCTCGGTCTCTGTAGCTGTTTGGTTGTGTTAGGTTGTTGTTGTGTCAGCTGGCTAAGGACGGTCGCTACTTTCAAATTAAAAGCCCCCTGCTAAGAACCCATTTCTAAACTCCAATGGGGTGCAATGTAAAGCTCTTATTTTGAAGACAAATTCGTTGTCACTGTTCACAGCAAAACTTTGAGCTTCACGTCACGTCACATGTTTACGCCTACCTCAGAGGCGGCTTTTGGAAAATGAGGAATATTACGCCTCCGTTTTAGAAAGACAGGCCGACACATTGCCGTCCTTACCTTGGAGCAAATGTGCCGCCTTTTCTATCTAAAAAGGGCTTGTTATGCACAATTTCCTCTCTCTGAGGTCTGACCTCACATTGACCTCCCTTCCCTCTGACAGACAGCCTGTTGGATCAGCAAAGCCTGAACTTCTCAGATGATACACACATATATCATAATACATAGTTACCACACTCCTGAAAACAAACACACGATATCTTTGTTTGAAATCAAACATTTTTTCTCTGTACAATGCTAATACATAAGCACATATTTAGTTACTCTTTAATTTATGAATTTACTCAATCAACATTTTCTACTGGCATTCATCATTCCACGATCGTTCTATTGTGTGTAAGGAAAAGGCAACCAAACCCCTTTTTTATGGGAGAGCACAGACCCTCATGAGAAAAGCTGGGGTTTACAAATCAAATTGATAATCACTGTCTTAATTGCCATATCTCTGACTGGGGTTTAGGTTTTCTTGAGCCAGCTCACGTAAATAAGCCTAGCAATGTCAAACTTGCTTTGTAGTAAAAACTGAAATTTTGCTCCGGCCCTGATGCGGCTCCAGAGGTAGTATCAGAGACGCAGCATTGGCGAACCAAACCTATGTGAATGAATAAGCCGGTGGCGTGGAGCGGGGGAGTGTCGATCTTTTGGCGTTCACAGTAAACAGATAATTAACTCAAAAAAATAAAGACAAATGTCCTTCAAAGCAACGTTGCAGGACCAAACAACAGTAATGTAGTAACTTGTAGTGTCTTTGGCAACTTACATGAGGAAAAAAATACTGCAGTTATACGTGGAGAAGTGTCTGTCATCCTGTCTTTCCTACAGACTCCTCGTCACATTTCTCCCCGAAAAACAGTGTCTGTCCCCGGCAAAAAACTCCTTCCACTATTGTGTTGTGTTAGTTACTGTCTTGATAAAAGTCACTGCGATGGTCAACCCCCCCCCCGACCGAGACTTTCTCCCAGAAAATGGCTGGGTGAGCTCCCCTGCCCGCGAGAGAGTCAGAGAGTGTCCTGTTTACTGATGACAATTATGTAATTACGTAATTTAAAGCTATAAAAATCTTTTACTTTGTCACTTTCCAGAATGCAAGGTGGATCAGTATCTCATGCACAACACATTAAAACTGCATCAATTTCATTATAAACAGTCAGTGGTATGTGTTTAGATTAACAGGAGGACACTGGGGGAAACACCTTGAAAAAAAAACAACACAGATGTCATCATCATGACGTGTACCGTCACCCATCTTTAGGATCCGCGGTGCTGGCTTTCTGTGTGAATTACACACTGGTTCGTCTTTACGCCACAGCTGCTTGGCTCTGTGTGAACAAACAACGGCAGAGAATTGGTGAACCGTTGCTGCAGTGAAAATGTAGGGACTCTGTGTAAAAAAAAGGGCTACTGACTCATTTGAATGGATCGACAACCTTATTCTCACTGAACAGGTGCTCTGTTTCAGATTCAGTAAACTCACACTCACCTCTAAATTGCAAAGTGTCCTTGTGTTAGAATTATTGACATATTCCTTCTCTGTTCTTCCTACAGCTACATGTACTGGACAGACTGGGGAGAGGAGCCCAGGATAGAGCGTGCTGGTATGGATGGCAGCAACAGGTACTACAACTATGTTACACTTAAGTAAACCCAACTTCTGCTTTTAGTAATATTTTTAAAGTACAGTGTCCCCAGTTCATGTAAATGTAGAGAAGAATAAACAATTTTACCAGAATAATTCAACAAAACCACCAGTTGCAGTGATCATTTGGTGTGCCTCTCTCTAACAGGAAAGTTATAGTGGATGTGGACATATACTGGCCCAACGGTCTGACCATTGACCTGATGGAACAGAAGTTGTACTGGGCAGATGCCAAACTCAGCTTCATTCACAGAGCTAACCTTGATGGATCAACACGGTATGTAACTTATGTGTGTGTATGGAAGTCAATTTAGTATCACTGTAAACAGTAGTAAGTGTGCAAACTTATACATATTATAAACAAAAAGCTGCATCTTAAATACCTTTAATCTCAAATGTATTTACATGGATAGAGTGGTGACTAATATTGAAGATACAGTTCAATAAGCCAACTCTCCTTGGAAAGTTGATTGCATTGATTGCAGCCTCGGATTTTAGTTAATCTCTGTCTGTTTGGCTCAGATCATCACTCCCTGCTGCAAAAACTTGAGCAGGTAAAGGAGATGGTGATGATATAAATTATTTTCCCCCAGATGACAAGAATCTGAGTGCAAGTGGGTACTGAAATAACTGGGGAAAGCTAAGAAAGCAGCAAAATGATGGTAGCAAATATACTTTCAGAGATGAAAATGACTCTTAACCTGCCTATGTTGGCAGCACACTGTTAACTGCTTCAAGTGATCTAACCATTGAACTACAATATCACCAGACTCACTCAGCACCCATACTGTAAATGCTATTGAACAAAACTCTATTTCAGGGTCCCATATTCAAACTTTCAAGATCAGCATTTCTTTTTCCAACAGAGAAGGGGAGGAGAAAAGAAAAAAAATCTGTTCAGACAGAATGAAAGAAAAATAGAGAGCGAGGGCGAGAGTATGAAAGAGTTGTCCAACACAAACAGAGTTGTGGTATGGAGGCCCTAGTCAGAACACACATAGCTCCAAACACACTCCCAGTGCATTTCTCTCACAGCTAAATCTTTCCCTCTCTCCTTTAGTCTATCCATCAACCTTTTTTCACATCTTACATTCTTTCTCTGTATCCTTACAGCCTTTGTCCAGCCTGTCTTCATAATTCTCTTGGCACTTACTTACAGTGGTTTAACTTACAATGTTTCCAGAGTGATGTCTACTGAAGTTAGATAAACTTTTCAATTTCTGCATCAGTTTAATGCAACAACTAGCCAACAGCATCAGAAATATTCAGTCGACCTATCAGACCTTTAAAGATTTAAAATGTAAGGGATAAGGGGCCATCCATGACCTGGACCCCAGTTCACATCCACCCATTTTGCTATCTCTCCTCATTTCCTGCCATCTCTCTATAGTTTGGTGGTCAAAAAAGGCAGTAAATGCCCCAAAAAATCTTATCTAAAAGATGGATGACCATAGACCATTTTAGCCCATAACACCAGTTTGCAACACAGAGAGTCAGAATTAATTGCAAAGGCACCTATTCTCTTGGAAACAATTGCTAATGAATTGCAATCTGTTACCTGCAGCTATTTTTTTTGTTGTTTCACTGAGTCGAAGTAGGAACATGTACATGTCCATGTACATGTACAGCTCAGTTAGAAGAGGAAGCTTTAATCTGAATCTAACTGACAGCTTGAGTAATGAAATAATTTGCCTGTTTGCTGATTAATTTTTCACACACATAAACATATCCACACAGAGCGGCTGAACAGAGCTATGAAATCTGGAGTTGGTTAAATTTGTTCTTTCTTTTTTCCTTCATCACTACTGGCAGGCACCTCTGCTTTTACAACACACACACACACACACACACACACACACACACACACACACACACACACACACACACAGGACTAGAAATGATGATTGATGAAAGCCAGTTTCTTGTGTGTTGATTTTCTAAATACAAGACTCCTTTGATCTTGTGCCTAAGTACAGTTTCATGTAAGTGATTCTTAAATGTGTTTTAGAAAAGAACCACTCTTCCTGGATCAAATCTAACACTTCATGCACACTTCACAAGCCTTCATGCTTTTTGTAATTGTTTAGACTGTTTAGATTGAAAGATAGAGTGAGACAATACTGTCGCCAAGGCTGCACAAGCTTCTAAATATCTTGTTAGTATAGTATATATAGTAATAAAGTGTAAAGAAAATTGTAATCTGTGTTGAGGCACAATGATTGATCACATTGCTGTGAAATGTGCTGTAGGTATTCATGGTCCTGAGAGGAAGATTCCTAATGGTTCTCTCATCTGACCTCCATTAGGTCAAAATATAACTTGTACACATGAAATTTACAACCTGATGAACAGATTGTAATGAAATGTAATGAGCACATGCATGCATCTCATAGACCAACTTGTTTACATTTTTAATTATTTTGTTTTCAGCACTTGCCTAAGTGCCTCTTTTGATTTTAATTACCTTTAAGGGGCAATATGGCAATCATTTTGGTTTAAAACATAAAAAAAGCTAACACTATGAACAGAGTGTGAAGAAACACTATTACCCCATTTCTACTGGTTAAAAATCCCACTCAAACACGCTAAGATTAGGCTTTTGTCTTCAATGAGAATGTGTTAACTAGGCATTTACACCCGGGTCACACCCGGGTCAATTGACTCTGCAGTAGACCTGGGTTTTTATTACCTTGGCCTGGTTCAGCTTTGATCCAAACGGAAGATCTGGGTGTGTGTAAATTCTGACGGATTTTGTACGCGCAAAGAGATGATGCATTATCAACTACTGGTGTCATGATCAAACTAACATCCCAGTGCTGTTATTTGTGTTCTGAGGAGTGATTTTGACCAGCTCGGACATGCAAAAGCTGCCTTCACGGAAGACTTTTTAGAATCCGACACGCCCCCTTAGTTATTTATTGGATGCTGCAGTGGCTCAGACTAATTTGATAGATCACAGCACAAACTGCAAAACTAGACAGCAAAGCAGATGCAGATCCAGCAGTTTCTAGAGATCAGCCTTTGGAAGAAATAAAGTTATCATCTAGCCAAACTGTTTGCTACGGAGCCCCATAAGGGACATGGGGGGAAAGAAATTGATGGGTGAAAAAGAAAAAAAAGATGTCCTGTTTGCAAAGATTTTTGCGAGATCCCGCAAAAGCTGTAACACTTTGCTGGTTGCTTGCGGTCACTTGGCCATTTGGGAATCAGCAAAAAGTACGAGTCATGGAGGAGGATTTGGAGCATTTCCTGCGGTCAAGAGAGGTCCAAAAAGAGGACATTATGCGTATGCAAAGAGACAAGGACGTAACAACACAGAGCCTGGGATAGTGACTAATATAGGGGGAAATGGAGTTAGCGTTAATGTTACGCTAGCTTAAACTAATGTCAGCGCTCATCGCTTCCCTGCTCAAACGTTAAGTTATGCCAGTCCAACAATCATAACGTTACATTTGGTGTACATCCAACGGTACCCATGAAGCTGTCCAGAGTATTGCAGTTGGTTGCTAATGAATTCATCAGGACCGGAATTTGCACTCCAGCTAACTTTTCATTTCTTTCTCTCCTTTACCTCTTAATTCGATAACCGTTGTGTTATACAGTGCAATCACCTTATCCCATAAGTACTTTTATCGTAAAATGGCATCAAAGAGTGGTAAATGATGACTCGGCGGCTAGCATAACAATGGCAGTTATCTCCGTGCTACCTGACTAGCACCTTGAGGCACTAGCGGCTGACTTGAGATACCTCGTTTAGCCTACTGGAAACCAAATTTGACCAAGTCCGGTCCACTGTAGAGGATTGCGGCCAACGCCTGGCCTCTCTAGAGCTTGCTTAGGACGACCTGGGCCAATGAGCCAGTGAACATCTGCTCCAGCCTCAGCGAAGACAACCCCGAGCTAACGTTTAAAGTCATGGACATGGAAGGTCGGAGCGGGCGGCAAAACTGAGTCTTGCAGAATCAGTCTAAGGCGGGCGCCCTACAGACTTCTTCTCTGCTCTGCTGTGCGAGGTTTTTGGAGAGGGGAACTCGTCAAGGGTGCCCTTTAAGCCTACTTATTGTAAGCCCAACCTCTCTACCACCTATGCTGTCATTGCTCTCCTAGTTTGGCCAGTTTTTCATATACAAATTGAATTTACACAAAAGTGCGCTTTTCCCTGTATATGCAATGGCTTCTGTGTCTTAAAAAAAAACTTCCTTGCTCTTTTAATGCATGTTAAACAGTGCCTAACACAATGGTCACCTCTGTCAACATCCCTGGTGGGCTGAATTAATTCATCAAAATGAACATCCTCCCTAAATGTTTATATATTTTTCAATTCATACCAATCTTCATCCCCAAATCCTTTTTTGACTCACTTGACACTGTCATACGTATCTTCCTACATATGGAAGGGCAAGCGACCTCAGCTAAGTAAAGTTCACGGAGGCCTGGCATTGCCTAATTTTCGCTTTTACTTCTGGGCGGCTAATATACGTTGCATTACGCTGCAGTTTCACTTTCAAAACCAAGTTGACTGCCCATGATGGGTGGCTATGGAGTTGGGCTCCAGCCGGGACCTCTCAATTCCAGCACTGCTTGGCTCTCCACTCCCACTTCCCTGACTTAAACCAGTCGATAACCCGGTTACCAGGCACAGATTGAGAGTGTGGGCTCAGTTCAGAAAACACTTTGGTTTTCACTTTTTTTGTCTTTCAAGCCCTATACTCTCAAACCATCTCTTCCTGCTGTCTTTACTTGACTCCAAGAATGAGACAAAAAAGGTAGCAAGTGCTTCAAGGATCTTTTGATTGATAACAGCCTTGCATCCTTTGAACAACTTACTTTAAAGTTTAACCTACCAAACACCCATTTTTCAGGTACCTGCAAACAAGACACTTTCTCCATTCTCAGCTACCAAACTTTCCTGAGGCGCCTGATGCGTGATTGATATGCTCCTTAGTCTACACCTGTCATACAAGGGTTTAATCTCTACCATTTGTGACAAGGTGGCAGGTAAAAAGCATGCCCCTCTTGACAAAATGAAAGCTGCTTGAGAGCAGGACTTTAACCTTTCTCTGTTGGATAGTGTGTGGGACTCAATCTTCAAGTTGGTCAGTTCAAAATCTATCTGCGTTCGTCACTGACTGTTACAGTTTAAAGTCGTACACATTGCCCATGTGTCCAAAGTCAACAGACACACGTTTGCCCTTCACACGATTGGGTGGTGCCGGTCATAAAACTGAACACTGTGATTAATATCGCAATATTGTGTGTGTCCATACATACATACATATGTATATATAATATATATATATATATATATATATATATATATATATATATATATATATATATATATATATGTATATATGTATATATATATACACACAAAGAGAGAGAGATAGATAGGCTAAAGTATTTTCAAAAGATGCTTCTGGGCAGAGGGGATTTCCTCCCTCCTCAAACATAGTGCCTCTCCAATTTTCTCTGTCTTTCTCCAGTGGGTAAACAATTCATTAAAGTTTCTATTAATTTAATGTCATGGTGAAGTACTTCTATGCTTCTTTCTCATCAAGTTTTAGGATGAATGAGTCAGGTTTGAGATTCCAGTCCCCCTTTACCCCTGCAACTGGAATGTAGCTAAATATCAGTGTTGTTTCTCTTCTAATCTCTTTTTCGACACCTTTGAAAATGTTATTAGCTGCTTTTAGTCTGAAGCACAAAGTAGCTGCTGATTCTGTTGAGCTCCACTCAGTTGTCTGGATGGATCCGTAAAACTGCCTCAAGACTTTATTCAGCTCTGTCCTGTTAACAGACTGAAGGTTGATGTTTATATTTTTGAGACTAAACTAAGTCTGAAAGCAGTTTAAAGTCCATCTAGTTTGCCTGCAGTGTTAGCTTCACAGTTGCTCTTCTGTAATTTGTCGAGGTCAGCTGTTGGAGCTTTGTGCTGAGGTATACAAACTTCCTTCCCTTCTCTCTTTTCTGACAACTATTCATAATTTAAATCAAATGTCATTTGGGGAAATATACTCAACTTTACAGTGCAATATTTGTTATAATCGAAGACACTGACACAATGGAACAAGTGTGTGTATTTACACGTTCAGTTGCTCAATCTCCTGAACAGTTCAAAATGGCTGGCTCCAAAGAATAGTGTACATTTTATAAAATAGTCAATAACAACACTATCATTAAGATATAATTAAATACATACTGTATTTAATGTCCCAAATTTCAGAAATAGAATTTTCCAGCAGAAAACACAAACCTTCCTCTCATCCTAAAGTAACTTTTATTTTGTCCTGCAGTGAAACAGTGGTGGAGGGAACCCTGACCCATCCTTTCGCACTAACATTGTCTGAGGAGACCTTATACTGGACTGACTGGCAGACCCGCTCCATCCATGCCTGTAACAAACACAACGGCGACAAAGCCAGGGAGATCCTTAGTGGTATTTACTCTCCTATGGACATCCAGGTCCTCGAGCCCTATCGACAGCCTTACAGTGAGTGAGGACTTTTTTTACTAATGTGGATGGTACAGTAAATATGAGAACAGAAGTAAAGCTGGTGACAAACAAACTCGTGTAGTGTGATTGATAAATCACTATTATTATTATTCTTTAATCTTTGTAGTAGCATAAACTAGAGCATTTGAAAAGGTAAATATGTGACACATTCTTCAATAATGTTAATATCTTATATATCATTTTCTACTTGGTAAGCTTGGTACAATAACAAAGACTAAAGGAGTTTGAGAAGCTAATCATATTTTCGCCTTCACCTGTCTATTCTTCGTTCTCTCTTTTTCTCTCATCTTCATGATGTTGTCACTGCAGTCCGGACGCCATGTAGTGACAATAATGGAGGCTGCAGTCACCTCTGCCTACTTTCTCCAGTCCCACCTTCCTACAGCTGTGCCTGCCCCACTGGAGTCCAGCTGAAACCAGATGGAAAGACATGCAAGCCAGGTATGGATTTTATTTACACTATTTTGACCACAAACCAAATAGCCACTGGTAATTGATTGCTTTTCAGAACCAATATAAATAATGCTTTAGTAAGTCATATACTGTAAGTTGGGTGTTGCTTTAAAATGAGTTGCTAAAGGCTAACTACACCCTCATCTTGTGATAGAACATTTCCTCTTAGCATATTTAAAATAACAACAAGAGAGTGACAAAAGCAACTTGTGGCTACACAGTGTGTGATGCGGTGGGTTAGGGGACACTGACTGACTATTACTCATTATAGCATGGACAGTGACATAAAGCTTGTAGCCAGCCATGAGGAATTACTTTAAGATCGTCTGTTTCAGCACCAGGAAGGCTGGGAGGCTAGTGGTGCTTTGACAATCATGAGAGCCATTTTCATTTATAGTTTGGTCTTAGCTCAGGAGGTAGAGCTGGTCGTCTAGTAACCAGACAGTTGCTGGTTCGAATCCCCGTAGCTGCATGTCGAAGGGTCCTTGGGCAAGATACTAAACCCCACACTGCTCCTAATGTGCTGGTTGGCACCTTGCATGGCAGCCACTGTCATCAGTGTATGAATTACTGTAATTTGCTTTGGACAAAAGCGTCCCCTAATTTGCCTAAATGTAAATAGTCCTAATGTGAAAAGGTGTGTGGACAGTGTTACAAGTGTTGTATCTGTCACTGTGGAGGATCTTCAGCACATAGCTGTAGCTATTTTTTGTGGTTACTGTTTGTGTCAGGCACATTTATATAATTAAGCTATGAATATAGCACAGTTGAGGCGGTCCAATAGGCATAGCCACACTTTTTACTGACTTCTGACTGTCAGTGACAAAACCAACACTTTGTTGTAACGTCAAATGTTCTGTGTCATTTATCAGTATTTTTCTTAGTCCCTTGTATATTCAAGCACAATCTCAAAGTTGATTAGTTAATAACTTTAACTTATGTAGACGTTGGACTGGAAACATTCAGACACACTCCACTTAAAACGCAGAAAGAAGCAATGACTGAGCTGTAAAAACATAAAAACCAAGACAAAATACATGTGAAATAAATCGAATGAAAAATGTTGGGATGTCCCTATTTGTAGGGAACCATGAGATGTTGTTGAAAGTAGATGTTTTTTTCAGGGCTGATACCAATTACTAGTAATCCAGGAGACCAATAAGTGATCATTTACAATTTACTCAAGCACTAAATTTATGTACAATTTGGAGGTACTATAGTTATTACTCGTGAGATCAGATTAGGGCTGGGCAATATGGCCAAAAGTGTTACCACGATATGTTTTTTTAATATTGATCGATGTCGATAATTATCACGATATATATTTTACAATAATAATGTTGAATTTACAGTTTTAAAAGTATACTCCTTAGGAAAGAACCCCTGTTCTGTAAGACCTGATGTGGTTTGGGCGTGCGACCAGACCACATATCAGCGGTGGTCACGAAGTGCTTGACATCTCTCAGCTGATGCTTTTTCAACTGTGCTTAAAGGCATCGTGTCTTTAGCAAAATAGTACGTAATTGCAGTGGTTATGTGTTTGTATCGCTTTGGTTTCTTCTCATATGGGGTAATGGCTGAAAAAGCAGCGACAATTGTTGGTTGCGAAGTGAAGTCTGACTAGTAGAAGCAGTGGTGCTGGTCTGTTGGCTACTTGCGGGGAGGCTGACGCTAGCCTTATAGTGCAAACTTGTGCTTTCGGAGTTCTCTTTGGGACGGTACCTGTTGAGATGACAGAAGAGGTTGGTGGTAGCTGACACATTTTCCACCTAATGCTGGTCTGTCCTTTGTCAAACTTCAGATAGCCGAACTAGTTTCAAATAACCAAAGTGGTGTGACCTTTCTTCAGTTCAATTTCTTCGTCTTGTCAGTTTTCTCGCACTTTGTTACGCGTGTAGGACTGCTCATTTTCTTGTGACGGCTCGACACACAGGTGTTATTGTGAGTGGGAGGGGCCAGAAACATGCATCAACCACATGCATTTGTGTCTCTGCTGTGCAATTGGCTGTTGGTGTAGTGTTTTCTGGGTAGAGGAAAATGGACTCAAAAAAAATAAATAAATAAAAAAATACTATTGAAAATAAATGTATAAATACATTTACCATGATCAAGATCGTTTTATCGCCCAGCCCTACATAAGATAGTATTTTGGACACTGAGACCACAGAGTATGGACCAGTAACAGAGAAATATTGCTGCATCAGAGCCTCGGGAGTGGACTGTAAGTTGGGATTTGTATTTTAGGTCAAAATAGTAATGACTTATACATGTTGGAAACTACATCTTAAATGGATAAATGATTTGAATAAGCACCTGAGATACTGGAGACATATTTGAAACGTTCTATTGAAACCCATCCCTTGTACTGGATACACTGAGTTATTAGTACTGCTGTTGCCGAAAACTATAGCCATCGTGTTTGGTGTAATGAAGTGATGCAGCATGGAGTGTATCAGCTTGAAAAACAAGTCAAACTGACCTGTCTGCTAGCGGGGTGGGACATTAACTGACCAGCTGCCATGTTGATTCCCACGATGCTAAAACAATAGAACCTTATTCTTGCAAAAACTCAGCACTGTGCTAGAGTGCGTCTGTGTCTGGTAGGCTGTGTTATGTGATTATATTACATTTGAATGAGGCATGCCAACCAATCACTTAGCCACTGTTGACAATAAACACAACAATGCTCTATTGTGTCAGCCAGCAGTTAGTGTGTGTGTGTGTGTGTGTATGTGTGTGCGTGTGCATTTGTCTTTGTGTCCATGCTTCTAATTTGTTTTGCTTGGTTGGTTAAATTGAAGGCGTTTGTTATTGCACTGGCAGCAGAGTGTGTGTGTGTGTGTGTGTGTGTGTGTGTGTGTGTGTGTGTGTGTGTGTGTGTTAGAATCTGTTTGTCAGGGATCTTTAAGTGTCTCAGAATGAAGTCAAGCGAAGACAAGAGTGGAATCACAGATGCTTTCCCTCCTTTCTTGTCATTCTTTCCCTCCATTAATTCCTCCTCGCCCCAGTCATTTAGGTAAAGTTGCAACAACTTTCAAGTCAAATCTGATTTGTGCCAATGCTGAGAGATGGCAGTTGTGAAAGTGTTGAATAAAAGAGGGAGTAGCATTTAAATGTTGTTTTGCCATGTGTGTTTTGATATCTAAGCTACATGACATGTTTTAGATATGGGAGATTTTGTTCTTGTTTTGCATAATGTTCCATTGCAGAGTACAGCATTTGATTACAAATAACGTACTGTCCTTTTGGGTTTTATAGAAATGTAGATTTTTTTTATTGAAAATTTCAGTATCATGCATGCTATACAGTCATTGCTTTGTCGCAAGATTCAAGTGATTTGATGTGTGAAGTGTGAGACTAAAAGACAAGAAAGAAAGATAAAGCAGGTAGGGGAATAGAAAGAGAGAGACACTTTGAACTGCCTTAAATGTGAGTCAGAGGTATGAGAGACAAAGAAAAACAGTTAATTGTCTCCCATGAGGTGAGTTTGGATCCTGTTAAAACTGAACCAACAGCCAGCCAGCGGAGGATCCCTCAGGATAGCAGAGCCCTTTGTTTACAGACTAGATGGAACAAGGAGGAGAAAGAAAAGCGATAACAGCAGAGCCTGGCTCAGGCTTTAAATCTTTTTTAACGTAGATAGATAAATGTTTTTGGAATACGTTTCCATGATTGCTTTCATTTATTTTAATTTGTTATTAAGGTTGACTTGCTGCTGCTTGTTAAATTAATAATCATCATGGTGTTTGTGTTGTTGGTCCATTAGACAAGGGTGGAAATAACAAAGTACAGTTACTCAAGTACTGCACTTAATTGAAACTTAAGGTGTCTTGAGATATTTTGAGTATTTTCAATTTCTGCTAGTCCCCATTTGAGTATAGACCCTGGTCTTGATGACTCGATGATGGGAATGGCTGAGATCTAGATGGATGTGTCGAGGAGCAGTCTTCTGCTGAGCTCAGACCTGGGGTGCTGTAGGTGACTGGGGTGAAGGGTTGCAGGGATTCACACTGAAATGACAACAGCAGCAGAGAGAACACATCTAAAGTTTGTCAGCAATGATATGATTGTTGTAAGTAGATGAAAGAATAATCTTATTGCTTAAACTGAAGAGTAAACTCCTATAGTCAACTGATTATGACCGAAATAGGAGAGAGAGAAAGGGGGCAAGGTTCAGGAGTGTTTTGCCTGCAATGTGTTGACAGCTCGATCAGACTGCATTGATTTGGTAGTTTTTCCTTGATTTTGAGTTGATCTTTGAGTTCTATTTCATGAGCAAGTAGGCTGTGTAGTTGTATGGAATAAATAAAACATTTCTCTGCAGTACATTTAAATTGTTTTATGACTATTTTATTTAACTGAATGATGAGTACTCCTCCCACCACTGCCGTTAAAGTATTTTCTAGGGTCTGGCCGTTGCCAATTATTGGATCCAATAATCAGCATATTTACTGAGTATTGGTATCAATGATTTTTCTGTCAGATTGCTGATACAATAAGCTTATTTTAAAAAGCGGTACTTTGGATCTCATGCAACAGCCTGTCACTCAGTGTCCCCAAAACACTATCTGTGTTACTAACACATCACAATAAATAGTGTATAAAAAATAAAATAACATGAATCTACAAAGAAATTAGAAACTAAATTTATCAAACAAATGTAGAGGAGTGGAAGTATAACAGTGGAAAATGGAAATACTCAAAATTGTACTTAAGAACAGTACTAGAGGTTATTTCCATTACTGGTTGTTCTTAAATTTGAGACTAAGTTTTTATTGCAAATGAATGCCGGTTCCAAATATTGGTTGCCAGTCTCTGATTTCTTATAATTGGTATCTGTATCAGCCCTGAAAAACCATTTTGGTCGACCCCTAGGCTGTTCAGATTATATGCATTTTGGATATTGTATAGAAAAGTAAAAAGCACCTCTACAGTGGTGTTCATACGCAGTAAATCCATGAGACCAGAGTAGGACCAGCTGTCCCAGAGCCAAATCAGCTCTGTCACAAATCCGCCAGTGAGCACTTTTGACTGCAAAGTGCTAAAAATCAGCGCAGACTAATGCTATTAACAATATTAACAATAAGTGAAACTCGTCTGGTGTGTTTAGGAGCTGAGCAGGTTCTGCTGTTGGCTCGACGAACTGACCTGAGGAGAATCTCACTCGACCTGCCAGATTTCACTGACATAGTGCTACAGGTAAACACATACACACACATGCGTGCGCACACACACTTGTTGCACTATCATGTATTGATCATTGTCCTACTACTCATGCAGGTTGATGACATTCGCCATGCTATAGCTATAGACTATGACCCGGTTGAGGGTTACGTTTATTGGACGGACGATGAGGTTCGGGCCATCCGCCGATCCCACATTGATGGCAGCAATGCCATGATGTTGGTCACCACAGAGATCAACCACCCAGATGGCATTGCTGTGGACTGGGTGGCCAGAAATCTGTACTGGACTGACACTGGCACCGACCGAATTGAGGTACATCTGAGACTTTACATTCAGGTCTTTTATTGTGTAAGAGGCTATCTATGGGTAAATACAGATTGAATGCTTGTCCCATTGAACCATCACCTGCTTCATGGAATTTGAAAAACGCTGGTCAAATCCCTTGTTGCAAATATGTGCTGTACTGACTGCTGCCTGTCCAATCATGGCATCCCTACCCATTATTTGTTATCGCCTGATTATTGTGAATGTGGTCCCATTTCAATGGATTCTCAAGAAGTCTCAATGTAATACTGTTTTCTTTATAAACATACATGAGCAAACAAGACCATCAGTGAGAAGAGTTCTACATGCATACTTATTATGGTAATTCCTAATGTCTGTCACCAGGTCAGTTTCAAACTTACCCGGGTTGAATAAGTCCAAAAATGGTGGACTGCTGAGGATAAGTTGAGAAAAGAAGCTGCTCTGTGATCATCAAATTACAGTTATTATTATTATAATTATATTATTATATTATTATAATTTAAAAAAAGAAAAACTGTATTAAAAATGGTTTGCCTTTTTCTTCAGTCTTTTCCAAAACAAATGCAAACAAATGGGTCGATCAAGATCCAACTGCTTTTGTCCACAGAGGGCATCAGAATCAACAAAATGAAAATTCTTTGTAGCTGCTTTGATAAGAAAAACATTTTGACGAACATTTTGGATAGATATAAACAGTGTAATACTTTAATTATTTGTATTGCAATATTGAATTGTGTAATGTAGTATTCTATAAATAATATGAAGTTACAAAGGAATATAAAACATTCCACCACACAGGTTACCAGGCTCAATGGAACCTCTCGGAAAATTTTGATATCGGAGAACCTGGATGAACCCAGAGCCATCGTCCTGGACCCCGTTAATGGGTAGGTTTTACTGTATGTGTGTGTGTCCTTGTGTGTGTGTGTGTGTGCAAACCGGAGTTAACTCTCCGAGCAGGGCTGCGGATGCCGTTACAACGATCTTGGGGTTTTACCTGCAGTTACAGGTGAATGCTTATGGCTATCTTTTAGGCTGAATCCAGAATTATTTTAGACTCAATACATTTAATTTTAATTAAATATATCAACTAAAATACCAACAAATCCACTTACAAATTCTGAATACCTTCAGGCCAGCTTCAGTGCCATTGTAGATACAACTTTTTTGGAGCATTTAAAGGTACATGTTGTTAAATGACAAATAAATACATATTTTACATATAAAAATTCCAAGATTTTATGATTTTGTGCAGGAAAAAAGGCAACATCAGAGAGGGAAAACGCCTGGCCTTATCAAGCAGCAACAATATCCAATGTGCGTAATGTATGATTTCTGTGTGACTGTAAACAATCTACATCTTTTTGGTTGCCTCTGTCTCTCTCAGCTACATGTACTGGACTGACTGGGGTGAGCATCCCAAAATCGAGAGGGCTAACCTTGATGGAATGGACCGGGTGGTTCTACTCAACAGCTCTCTTGGCTGGCCCAATGGATTGGCTCTAGATTACACAGCAGGAAAACTATACTGGGGAGACGCTAAAACTGACAAGATAGAGGTATGTCTAATAGCATTCTATACAAGTTCAATGTATGGTTTCACTAGCTCCAGCTAGGACACAACTGAAGCACAGGACAGAAAGGAAGTGGAATGAGGAGAAATGATATATATGTGCATGCATGTGTGTTTTAATCTTGATGCAGGGGAATGTAGAGTCATGCAATAGCTGGACAGATTAACACACCGTTGTTAGATTGTTGCCAACTGGTCTGGTCTCTGCTGGTCCAAAGTGGCCTGTCTTGTTGTCTGGCCTGGTTTGGTAATGGTCTGTGTTGTCTGTGGTCTGGTATGTTTATAGTTTATATTCTTCAAAGTAGCCACCTTTTGCTTTGTTGACAGCGCTGCGTTCTTCAATCAGCTTCATGAGGTAGTCGGCTGGAACGGTTTGCAACAGTCTTAAAGGAGCTCCCAGAGGTGCTGAGCACTTGTTGGCTGTTTTGCCTTCACTCTGTGGTCTAGCTCATCCCAAACCATCTCAATTGGATTTAGGTCAGGTGACTGTGGAGGCCAGGTCATCTGACACAGCACTCCATCACTCTCCTTCTTGGTTAAATAGCCCTTACATTGCCTGGAGGTGTATTTGGGGTCATTGTCCTGTTGAAAAACAAATGATGGTCCCACTAAGCGCAAACCAGATGGGATGCCATGATGCTGCAGAATGCTGTGGTAGCCATGCTGGTTAAGTGTGCCTTGAATAAATCACCAACAGTAGCCCCATTCACACGGCCCTCCGAATGCAGAGATCCTGCGCCAATTCCCCGCATTCTCCTCTGTGTGAAAGTTTCAGATCCACGAGGAGTGAACCATACCTGTTTGAATGGATAAGCCGACAGCCCAGAGCAGGTCCGGCTTATCCATTCACCAATCTGATGGTGTTCACAGTGTGATAACTAAACAGGTCCTTCACTCAATAAAATAAAGAGAAATGTCCCACAAAGCAACGTTACATAACCAAACAAATATATATTTCTTTTTACACTGTTGGCATTCTGTGGACAGCAAAGGATGACTTTCACTGTACAGAGAAACATGTTTCCTTATTGTGCATATGACAATAAACCCTTTGAATCTTGAATCTTGAAATAACAGTAACGTAGTAACTGGTAGTGTCTTTGGCAACTTATATGAGGAAAAAAATACTGAAGTTGTATGTGGAGAAGTTTCTGTCATCCCACCTGTCACTGACAAAAACTCACCAAGTGTTTGTCTTCTTCCACTATTGTGTTGTTGTAGTTACTGTCTTGAAAAAAATCACCATGACGGTCAGCCCTCCCGACCGAGATTCCAAGCGAGTAAGAGAGTCAGACAGCGTTCTGTTTACTGATGGCGGTTATGTAATTATGGAATTTAATGTGAAAAATATAACTTTGTCACTTTCCAGGATGCATGGAGAAAAAAATCACACAGACGTCATTGTCATGACTTGTAATGTCACCCCACTTTTGGATCAGCAGGGCTAGCTGGCTGTGTGAATTTCAGTCCCGGTGAAGACATGTGAAAAAGTGTTCTTACTGAGCTCCTCACCTGAATTATAAAATGAATAACCTAAATATGTCTCCCTGCCAAGTTCATACATGGGGAAAAATCTGCCGTGAGCTCCATATATCAGGCATGTTTATGATTATCTTTAAGCAACAAGTGAGGAGAAATGGTCAAGAAAAAAGAATCAAGAAGCTGATGCTGGGTACACAGGTAGCCCCACTGGAGGCGGCAACCAACCACTTGGATTACATTACTGGCTTTGATAAAGACATTTCAGTGATGAAGAAACAAATATACACCCTAGAAACATGAAATGATGACCTTGAGGCCTCTTCACGACGGTGTAACCTCTGTGTCACTGGCGTCAAAGACAGTAATAGCCCAGTGGAGTTTATGGCTTACCCGCCGAAAACAGCTCTCGGTTTGGACAAGTCTTACCGGTCTCTGTGAAAAAGACAGGAGGGGGGCCTCCCCCCTTGGGCTTGGATAATACATTATTTTCAGGAATTTTGGGAAAAAAATGTGGGAAAAGCCAGAGCTCTGAAACAAGTGACAACAGCCAAAGGGGGTAAGATCTGTATATTGCCGGACTACATGCGGACGGTGATGGAGCAGTGCGCAGGGCGTGCAGACTGACGTGTGGTACCCAGCAGACCTTTGGATAACTGCGAATGGCACTCATAAGTGCTTCGAAGTCCCGCAGGCAGCAAAGGAATATGTGATGACCAACACATTGAAGTGTGGAGACTAGGACAGTGGATGTAAAGCCGGGCAGTTTTTATCTTCTTGGACCCTCACTCTCCAGTTTCCATGTAACCAGCTGAATTTTGGAACGGTAACTGTTTTTTCTTTGGTCTAACGCACTCCCTCCTCATTGGCCTAAAAAAACGATGCTTATAGTTACGGTGGAGTTCAGGGGACAATTAAACAAACCACTGACAAATTATAGCTCTTGGACACAGTGGTAAGCTCTTTGGCCATTATGTTTTGGGTTGGGGTTTTTTTTGGAGGGGAGGTCCTTTCTGTTCGTTCAGTATATCAAATGTACTGCTATGGCACCCTTTCTTTAAGGCAGTGGTTCCCAACCTTTTTTCCTTGAAGTCCCCCTTGCTTGTGTGCAAGACAAGCCAGGCCCCCCCCCAACCTGCATACACTAAAAGAATAACGTGATTAATTACAAACTTTTATTTGCAGAAATAAACAGTTGTAGGTTTTCTTCCTTTTTGTGTCATCAGGTGTATCACGCACAAACACTCACACACAACTACACACACACACACACACACACACAGTTTAATTTTTGACCAGAATAGGCCTACCAGAGAACAGAATTGGCCTACCTATGTAGGCCCACATAAATTTAATGTGCACAAATATAATTTTGGCAACCTCACAACCTCAGAGCAGACAACGTTGTGCGTACCCCCTGCGATCGGGAACCACTGCTTTAAGGTATCCATCATTTTTATTTATACTATCATTGATTTGGTGCCAATTTCTTTTACAGTTATTAAGGGTGCACTGTACAATACACAGTTGCTCATGGATAAACTCCTTAACAAATGTCCATTCAGCCTAGGTTTATATTCTTATTTCAGACAATTCCTATATTTTCGTCTAAGGCTTTTTTTGAGGAGTTAGATAAACATATAGATGCTTTCCTGTGGAATAAAAGTACCCCAAGAGTAAAGCGTATTTTTCTTCAACGTGGCAAGGAGAGAGGAGGTTTTGGCCTTCCAAATTGTATCCTCTATTACTGGGCAGCAAACATATTTATAATGTCTTATTGGTTGTCAGAGCCTGAGGTTCAGTGTGGCCCAGAGTGGGTAGAAATGGAAAGGAGCTTCAGCGGCTGTGCAAATTTAGGATGTTTAGCTTGTGCTCCTCTACCTATAAATCTGAAGGTTGCAGGAAATCGGGTTATCAAAGACTCCTTGATCACAGTGTAGGAAGCACTTCAGCCTAGAACAAGCGGTTTCTTCTATGCCAGCGGTTCCCAAACTTTTTTTGCGGCACCAGAGCATGTCAGCGGAGCTGAGCGGCGAGAATTTCCGCTCGCCGCTTACGTGGGTGTTCGCTCCTTTGCTCCATCGCTCAAAGTTAGACCAGACAGCTCCGCTCAAAGACCGCTCTCCGCTCACCTAAAATTTCATTCAGCTCCGGTGAAATCGCTCCACGCTCGCTCAAATTTAAAAGAGGGAGCAATTCCTGACGTTGCACCTATATGACCTGTCTGCTTGCTTTTCGAAATATTTTACAAACTCCATCTCTCAATGAATGACCTCTGATGTAGGCTAACCCTTGAAGGCACATGTGAGTCTGGACTTGTGCATGCCCTAGACTCGTGGAGAGTGATATCAGAACGGAACTGGAGCGAAACGGAACCATCGCTCTGGCCTTTTGATTAAAACCAGCTCTGCGTTCCGACTATATTTCGCACGCTCTGCTCCCCGCTCGCTCTGCGCTCCGCTCACATGCCCTGTGCGGCACACCCCCTTCTACGTCCCAACCGGGTTGACGCACCCCCAAGAAAAACGCAAAAAAAAAACGCAACAAAAAAAAACGCAAAAAGCTTTGTTTTATCGCCATATAAAGACGTATGTTTAATCATGCGCAAATAACCAGAACACGCATGACGATAACAACATCAACAGAGTTTCAATATAATGCAACAAAGTTACGCACAAGCTTCCACTTTTAAGAGGATGAGTGACAGACACAGGCTCAGTAACAGAAAGCACGATTTTGACATAAAAGAAAAAAGAAAAATTGCAGCAATATTAAATAACCGTGGAGCTAACATCAACATCATCATAACACAACGGTTATGGAACTTAGAACGACAGAACATTGAATTAAATTGCAATGAAGTTATAAATGATCCACAACATTAAAGAGCATGGGCTCAGAAACAGATAAAATAAATAAAAACAAGGATCAATCTGAAACTTTTCAAGTGCAACAATAAAATTACACACAATCCACAACATAAGTAACAAAGAGCATAGGCTCAGAAACATAAAATAGGCCTAAATTAAAAGAGGATAAAAGAGGATCCATCTGGAACTTTTCAAGCGCAGCGCAAAAATCGCTCAGCCTGCAGCGAGCGAGAGAGAGAGAGAGGAGGGGAGAGAGGGAGGAGGGAGGAGGATGTGTGAGTATTCCCAGTAGGCCTATATTTGTAGCAATAATATCAAGCAGAGAAACCAGCCTCGCAGAGATAAGTTGTGGCGAAGGGCATCAAAACTCTCAAGGCTTTGCCAGGACTGTGTATGATGTCAGTGACTCGGTCCAAAAATCCACAAGTGGCTTTCGTTTGAACTGCAACTGCAGGGCTCCATCAGATGACAGCTCGATCAGCTGCTCCTGCTCGTGAAATGACAGCTGTGGGACAGGCAGGGAAACTTCAAATGAATTGCGAATCCAAGCGTGAGATGTGTCCATAGGTAGGAAGTGTTTCCGTAGCTGCTCGGCGAGTTGGTTGAGGTGTTCAATTATGAGACTTTTCACATGCTCACCCAGGTCCACGTCATTTTTCCCCCCAAGAACTCGTGAAGCGTAGGGAAACACAGGTGTGTGTTCCCACTCACACAACTCGCCCAGAACCGTAGCTTCTTTATCATTGCCTCAATCCTGTCTTGTGTGTTGAACACAGTTACACTGACTCCCTGCAGACTTAGATTGAGTTCATTCAGAGCTGAGAAGATGTCTGCTAGATAGGCGAGCATCTTCAGAAAATCTTCGTCATGCAGACTGGAGGCCAAATGGAATGTATTCTCCTCAAAAAACTGCTGCAGTTTGTGCTGGAGTTCAAAGAGCCTTGTCAGCACTTTGCCGCGGGACAGCCAACGCACCTCTGTGTGCAGCAGCAGTGATTTGTGTTTGCTGCCCATCTCATTACATAACAGTGTGAATATTCTTGAATTTAGCGGTCGAGCTTTGATGAAGTTCACCAGTTTGACTGCATAGTTCAGCACTGCAAGTAGATCAGCTGGCATGTTTTTGGCTGCGAGGGCCTCTCTGTCAACACTGCAGTGTGACCAGCTGACGGATTGACAGACTCTCCTAATATGAGCTATAAGCCCTGTGTGTTTCCCCGTCATTGATTTTGCCCCGTCTGCAAATTCCCACACAGCGCTCCCAGTCGATCCCATTGGTCCTCATAAAAACGTCAATTAAATTGAAGATTTCCTCTCCTGTTGTTCTGGTAGCAAGGGGCCGACAGAACAAAAAATCTTTTTGTACTGTTCCTTCAAAAAGGTAACGGACATACACAAGAAGATTGGCCAGATTTGCAACATCTGTAGACTCGTCTACTTGCAGAGAGTAATACTCACTTTTCTTAATACGGCTGACTAGTGTAGCCAGGATGTCTTCAGACATGGCATCAATGCGGCGCGACACAGTGTTATTGGACACAGGAATCATGTCCAACTTTTTTGCCTCTTTCTCTCCAATCATACACTCCACCATTTCTTTAGCCGCTGGCAAACACTTCGTCTTCAGCAATTGTGTGCGGCAGCCCCTTTCTCCCTACTCTGTAACTGAGCAGATATGAAGCCCGTAATGCGTGAATGAAACTGCATTTGTTTTTGGCTTTTCTGCAACTCCTCCAACTTTGTTTTAAAAAATGTAAGGGGCTTTTGACTTATATTGCCATGTTTCGTGTGCAGGTGACGACGGAGATAAGAAGGCTTTAGACAGCTGTTTGCTAGAACCTCACTGCACACCACGTACTGAGGCTTTGGGCAATCTGTATCGCCGATCCAAGTGAAGCCCAGACCCAGATAATTTTCATCATATTTCCTTATTTTTTTCCCCGTCTGGTGTTCACCCTCATCACCTCTTTTTTGCCGTCTCCTTCCCTTCTCTTTGGTTTCCTCCGGCGCATCATTTCCTGACTCCCTGAATCCCTGCTCTATGCCATTAACTATTGACCCACTATTTCTTCCCTCAATGTTAGATGTCGCATTCCAGCAGTGGCCTGATCAAAGTAGCAAACTTGTACAAGAATGAGATCTTTATGGATTTTACCTAGTTGGTTGAAGAATTTGGCCTTCCACAATGTCATTTTTTCAGATATCTCCAAAAAAAATTTTTTTCACCACTTTTCTTTCAAAAACTCCTGCCAATAGACTAGAGGACTGCATTCATAAAGCCCCTAATGACAACTCGATATCTCAGATATATGACCTCTTATTATCAGTTGCTTCACTTTCCTTAGGCCATCTTAAAGGGATAGTTGGTGTTTTTTGAAGTGGGGTCATATAAAGTACATATCTATAGTCGTTCTGTTCCCTACCGTAATCATCGATCAGTGCAGCCTCAGTTTGGAGCCGCTCCAGCCCAGACACTCAGCTTTGTACTGCAGTGAACGGAGAAAAAACTAAATTTAACCACCTAAAACAAGGCTCACTTAAAAAAATCTATAACAGTTCAAGTGTACGTTGTATAGAGAAAATTCACACCGCTTTACATCACTGTCAGACCACCCTTTCTTTTGGCACTACATTCTCTCAACCGTAGAACCTCCGTATCCCTACGCATTAGTGCAACTGGGCAACAGATGATCTGCGAGTGGCGAAATACAGTGTGAGGCCCAGTTGCTGAATGAGAGGATTACTTTAGATAAAAACAAAACTTAACAGACCGTAGAACCTCCGTATCCCTAAGCATTAGCACAACTACTTAGGGATATGGAGGTTCTACAGCCCTTTTTAGATAGAAAAGGCGGCACATTTGCTCCAAGGTAAGGACGGCAATGTGCCGGCCTCTTTCTAAAACGGAGGTGTAATATTCCTCCTTTTCCAAAAGCCGCCTCTGAGGTAGGCACTGTGACGTGACGTGAAGCTCGAAGTTTGGCTGTGAACAGTGACAATGAATTTGACTTCAAAATAAGAGCTTTACATTGCACCCCATTGGAGTTTAGAAATGGGTTCTTAGCTGGGGGCTTTTAATTTGAAAGTAGCGACCGCTCTTATTTTGCCGACACAACAACAACCTAACACAACCAAACAGCTACAGAGGCCGAGGAGACGCTAGCATCTCCTGGATCTCAGCGGCTGTCCAGTTGTTCATCTTAATGTCCGCGGATGAAGTGATGAACTGACTGCTGTGATCAGCTGTTTCCTGGTTTTAAAATCGACATCTCCGCCCACCTCACACAGAGGCCGGCACATTGCCGCCTCGGATTTAGATAGCAGGCGAGGCGAGGCGAAAATAAGTGTACCCTCCGAGGTGGAAAATTGGCGGACCAAAACAGACCCCCAATTTGCCGGCCTCTGTCTAAAGGCAGGAACACAACGGGTCAGACAAGAGGCAACGGAGTGGTCGGAGAGTGGTCGGATAAGGCAGTTGGACGTCTGGGCGGTGTGTGGGGGCCTTAAAACCGCGGACCGAGCCACCAAAAGGATGGGCAACTTGGCAGCTTGGTGCCCTGTCTAAAAACGGCTAAAGTCTGATCCAATTTAAGATACTTCACAGGATGCATCTGACCATGAGTAGACCTGCCCAATTCAATGGCAACTCCATGGCAACGCGGATGCGAGAGGACGCTGGCGTGAATATCGCTGCTTCTTGACCATGACAAAACGGCTTTTTTTCTGTTAAAAGAAGAAAGCCAAGTTGTCTTTACAAGCTCTGAGGCTGTGCTACTATCTTTTGAGCCTGCTCACCTGAGGAATTGGCTCCATGGACTCACCTTTCTCCGCTGATCAGCTGTAAGCCTCACTGATCATTTTATTCATTCATTTATTTTTATTTATATTAATGCAATGTTTTTTGTCTTTATTTTTAGACAATGATTGGTATTTGCACTACTGATGTCTTATTTCATTACTAATATTACTATTCTAATGTATTATTATTATCATTTCTATTTTCTACATGTGTTGACCAGTCTCTCAGGGGTGGGTGGTGGGTGGCGACATAGTTGTTGTTGTTACAATGCATTGTATATTATGGATAAAAAACACATAAATACATCTGATGTTGAGATTTGTCTGCTACTTGAACTTTGTTAAGCATTTATGTGGGCTCTAATATGAGGTGCAGTTAATTTGCAGTTTCTAAGGCTGGTAACGCTAATGAACTTATCCTCTGCAGCAGAGGTAACTCTTGGTCCTCCTCTGCTGGGGTGGTACTCATGAGAGCCTGTTTCATCAAAGGGTTCCATGGATTTTGCGACTGCACTTGAGAATACATTCAAAGTTCAATTAATCAAAGTTGAAATTTTCCGGATTGATTCACCTTCATGTCTTAAAGTAATGATGGACTGTCGTTTCTCTTCACTTAGCTGAGTGGTTCTTGCCATTATATGGATTGGAACAGCAAGAAAGACAAAAAGAAAATAATAGTATACACATTAGAGGGCATCAGACACGGCTAGCCTGAACAGGTGTTTTTTTAGTAGCACCTTGAAGGAAGCAACACAAGTCAGGATGTAATAAAAGCATGGATATGGGTCTCAGCAATAGAGTGGGAAAGTGAAGGGCTAAGTGAGGAGATGTTCTTAAGGTTGGAAAAAAGCTGTAATGTGTTTGATGTATGCATGAAAGCAGAGGCTGGAAAAAAATAACACCGAGATTTTTAACCTCAGCAACAGGTGATACGATGAAACCAGGGATGAACAGTGTAGAGTGAGAGATTTTGTGAAGGGTATTTTGTTGCAGTAACCAGAGTAACCAGCAGCTGAAAACAGGTCATTGATAATCTCGGTAATGGCAGTACCTGTGGTGGAGTAATTGAGTACTTTGAGTCTCAAACATAAACATTAGGTGTGATCCTAGATGCCAATGCTCACACCATTCAGATGGATGTTGTAACAAGAGTACAAATACTCTACATAGTGGGCATTGTCAGGAGGAAACCTCCATTCAGGCTGTTGAGGCAGGACAGTAACAGATGGAATGTGTCTGATCACATTGCTGTCATCCATGAAAAAAACACCAGTGTAAGATTGATGATGAATGTTGCCAGCCCATGTTGTCTTGACAAGTCTCCTTATCTTTTCTTTCTTTTTTATTTTGTGATGTGATCATCAGTGCTACGGCTGTTTAAGCACATGCGTTTTGGGATCTGTATGTTTAAAGCTAGTGTAGACTACAAGAATGGACACTGCAACAAATTATTTTTCCTGACTGTTGTAACATGAATGTGTATGCACAAATAACACAGATGATTTTCTCTCTAAATTGATAATTTATTTATTCAGCTTCAAGATATTAAATCTTGCAATGTCTTGCTCTTCAGTATTTGTTGGGTAATGTTGCCATCTCTGTGATTTGGTGGTTGTTGGGCCATAATTTGAAAAGTTTACCAGTGTGAACATATTTTGATAGAAGCAGAGAAAAGAAGACAGGAGACTAGAACAAATATGTGAATGCCTGAGCTTTCTGGCTGAATGCTTACCAAATGAAAATAGGTGGCTGTTCTTTGCCATCCCCCACCCCACCCTCTGTCAGGGTGAAAGGACCCAGCTCAAAAGGCTTTTTTCATATTTCAGCCTTTTTTTTATGCTGGTGAAAGGAAATTGCAGCTGGGTGTGAAGACATTTCAATTGTACGTCATCTTCATGTGTGTGTTTGTTTGAGTGTGGTCTCATTTTGTTAGTGTCTTTTATTACACACATGCATCAGGCTAAGCCTGACAGCCACTGTAGAATTTAAGCAATTACAATATAGAGCAGTAGATACACTAGCAGTTGAGTTAAAGGAGGATTCTTATTTTTGCCATCATGCTGTCCTTGTATCTTTCGCCCCTACTTCTAGCCCCGCTTTATTGGACCATTGCCATCTTTAATCTTGGATTTAATTTTGATCTCAACTATATACCCATAAAATGTTCTGACTACATCTTGCACGGTTGTAACGCTGTCATGCTGACAAAAGTCTGCCCTCAGACAGACAGACAGACAGGCAGGCAGGCAGGCAGGCAGGCAGACAGACAGACAGCGATACATACCTGACAAAGTATTCCAAATTGCTTCTGTGTTAGTTCCTGTTACAAAATGTGTTTCCAGGAACACATATTTGCCAAGATGACAGACACACGGACTCATAAACTCATAAAATGATTAAAAAATGTTCACTTTATGAAGATAAAAGATTATGTTTAATGTGCATAAATGAAAACCTAAAGATTCACAACAATGTATGTTTATGTAACGCATCAAAATGAATGTGTAAACTCTGCGTTAATATGACGTGTAGTGTCCATTGGCCAGGATAGTCTTCATCAAATACTCACAAAACTGAACTCAACATCATTTAACAGGATTTTCCTACAGTTAGTGGTGTGTCTAAAGATTGTTTTAATTATTGATGCATCTATTTATCAATCACTACATTAATTGTTCTCTTTAATATATATACAGACATTTGTTTACTGTAATACCAATACATGACTGATAGTATTATACATGTATGGATTGCACAAATACTTCAGACAATGCAATGTGTGTGTGTGTGTGTGTGTGTGCGTGCATGTGTGTGTGTGTTTGTGCAAACCTGCCAAACAGCTGAAACTGAACAGCGCCCAGCATTTTACCTTTTAAGAGAGAGAAGAGAGAGAATGAAAAATGACTGAGGACTTTATCCAAGAGCACTGAGAAATGCTCTTTCTCGCTGTCTCTCTCCTTCTCTCTTTGTGTTTTCAAGTCTTTTTAAAGAAATCTGAACCCTCCTCTGCAACCTCCCACCCCTCCCCCTTGCCTGTGAAAAAAACCTCTGAAGTTACAGCATAGTCACCCTCCTTTTGAAATGGAGTGTGTGTGTGTGTGTGTGTGTGTGTCAGAGACAGAGAGAGAGAGAGAGAGAGAGAGAGTGTAAGCTGCTTTGACTGATGTGTTTCTTTGCTTTGCACACACACAAAACGGCTGCTTTGTTGTGATTATGCAGATTGACTATACATAGCACCATTCAATCACACCGCAGAGCCATATGGTAACAGCTTGTGAGTGTCTGTTTTTGTATTGTGTATATGGTGGAATTTCCCCTGCTTAAGGCCATGCACCTTTTTCAATGGTAAGTCTCCCTGGCCTGTGTCTGTTCAGCAAAATGTGCAAAGTCTCTTTAACACCAACCGAAACAGTAGTGTGTGCAACAAGCGGTTCAGTTTAATTCTGTAGAAAATGTAGAGTTTCAGGTGACTAAAGCTGTGGAAGATACTCCACTCCATTCAATGCCGTTTTTTTGGTTCCTTCTTTATTAAGGTTCCACTTGAGCTGAACTGATACTAAAAGGTGGAGATAAAACACCACTGATCAGGTCAGAGCAAATCACAGCAACTTAAATAGTCCTAAGTTAGTGATATAGACTCATCTAGGCCATGCTGTGTTTTGCATAGCCTGCATGTATTCTATATGATTATTAAGCACACAAGGGAAAGTCAGGTTCTTCAAAACACGGGGGAAAAAGTCTTTCAAATTACACTGTGACAGTTACAAGTAAGCTATATTCCTCCTCTTGCCTTAACTGAAAACAAGGAGAAAATGCCTTCCGATTAATGAGTCACTAGAGAAAGTAAAAAAAGACATTTCTACAAGTCATAAGTCAGGATATCAAATCATGGTTGAACAAAAAATGTACACCTCATCTAGTAATGTCATCTTTAAGGCTACATTAATCAAACTATTGGTCTGATTGTATGGTGAACTAAAACACTATATACTTGTCCACCAAAATTATGATAATTTGAACAGAGGCTTACTTGTCTCTCCCTCAGTGGTCCTGCATGGGAATACCTGCCATACCCAATACCCGCCCTAGCTAGGATATATGCCTTGTGTGTAGAATTGAATGTTAACTGAATTAAACTTTTATCGCTTTATTGTTAAGATTGCTCTGCAGCATTTTTCTGTATTGGCTGGTGTTGTCATTTCAAGACATCGTCTTTAGCTTATCTTTAAATGGGCTATTGTGAGAAACAGTTGGAAAATGTAGCCATCAAAATCAGAACACCAGTAAACAGGTGGTTGGTAGTTAACATAACACTTTCAAGACGATGTAGCTAGAATGTGTTAGCTATGTAAATATATATGTTTTGGCATATGAGGACATCAGGATTCAGGACATCTGGTGTGCAGAACATTCTTTCAACATACGAATAGGAGAAAGGCATGAAGGAAAAACTCTCACTTTATCTTCAAATGTAACATAGATGTTGACACAACAATCCAGACTTTATTTCTTTCATTGCTTTTCCTAAAACACCAGTGAAGATAAGTAGTTTGGCTCAAATATGCATCCCCTTTGATTGCTGCCTGGCAAATGGTGCATAGTTAAATGAATCAATTAGATAAAAGATTGAAATTAAGTTTTGTGTGGACAGAGGCCTCTGAGAGGCTCTGCGCTGCACTGATGCTTTATTCCCGGTGAAGGCCGTGAAAGACGATTTGAGATGGCTTTGTGAAATGGGGGAGCCTCTCTTTAAAACACTGGCAGAAGTGATAAAAGAGCAGGCGGCCAAGGACAGGCAAAAACACATATAAACTCCAGCTTCCTGACAGGCAGTAGTCAAACTGTTTTCTGTCACTCGTTTATCCAACGAACTACAGATACTTGATTATTATGTGTAACTGAGATTAGTCCTGCTATTACTACAACCAAGCACAGATTTAATTCACTACTTTGTTATATACTATGTGGATTATATATATAATAGCGAGAATGACAATCAGTAGAGCACAAAACTACACCAAGAACCAACAGTCCCCTTTAATTCAATCAAGTTTAATCTAGCATCAGACTCCATAGCCCTGTATCACTCTACATTTTAAACCACCTGTGGCTGCTAAGCCGTAATTTAAGATTACCAAAACTAGGATCTGCGTTAAACTGTTAATCATAGATACAAGCAACCTTAATATGCCTGATTTTTTCATTGAGACCATGCATTATTCCCTGAGAAATTAACATAAATGTTGAAAAATGCCCACAACGTCCCATTATCTGGAACCGCACCATAAGTTAATGGGGGCTGTTCTGTGCTGAGACTCATCCTTCATCCAAGTTTAGTGGAGATCTGTTTAGAAGTTTTTGTGTAATCCTGCTGACAAACCAACAGACACAGGTGAAAAGATAACTTCTTAAGTGGAGATAATAATAATTTATTCATATTAAAAAACTGTTTACAGAGCACTTTGACAGACAAACCCGTTCTGAGAAGTCAAAATTGACTGTGTGAATGTTAATCTAAATTCCCAACAGAATTTACTTGCACACTATATCTTAATTAGTGTAATGTTTTTGATATTTGACTGCTGAAATGCTCTAAAGTCATCAAGTCATTCAAGTCTCCTTGGGTTTCTATGATATTTTGTGCAGGGTTTTTTGTAACACACATTGACATAGCATTGTTATTGTGGAGTTTTTCTGTTACAGGTAGTTTACAGTGTACAGGACAGCAGCAATAGAAATAGCTTGGAAAGCTTTTGCATGCATTCCTGAACAAAAATGAAAACTTGATTGTAGTTTTCAGCCTACAGCAGCACTTAAGGGGTGTGGCCCACGAGAGAACCAAAATAACCATTTTCTCTGGATCATCATATTATCTTAGGTAAAACTTCCCTTTAAAGATAAAATATGTAAGATTCCGGCACTTCTTAAAACAACTAGACATATTATTACTCATTGGTTGTAGTCAGGGTTCGAATTACACAGTGGCTTTCGGGGGAGCCCTATTTTCCAGTGTGCACCACTACTAAACATGTCACACGCACATACGTAATGCGCAGCAACGCGATCAATTGCAGGGTAACTGCGAAAAACATTCTACTTTTACTACAGACAGTTAATACTGTTAATAGCATTTCAGAGAGGCTAAATAACAACATTATAAGGCTACTGCTTCAAAATCAAAGAATACACTTAATAATCAGAGCAAAAAAATAAATAAATAAATACAAAATCACAAAATCAGCAGGGACAGTCAAAGTTGTTCTGCTTCTCATACACACTCCTTGAAGAATCACATGTGGTAAAACAATAAAGCTGAACATTTGTCAAACATCATATAGCAAACTTAAGAAACTTTAGAAATAAAGAGACTTCTTGTGCGTGTATTATTATTATTTCCATTGCTGATATCAGAAAGGGATGAGTGCAGCTTTAACAATTGTATTTGGAAAACACGAACAGGACACATGCAGAAGCACAATTTCTCACTCAGAACTGAGATCAGAACTGTCGTTTCCTTTCTCTCTGTGGATTGGTACAATGCAGTGGCGTGCGCAAACTTTTTGAAGGGCAGGGGCGAAAAGAAAACTGTTTGGCTCCCAAGAGAGCAGTTTATCATGTTCTAACCAGCCAAGGGGGCAGTTTAATGTGTTTTGCCAACCAAGAGGGCACTTTGGCACGCTTTTTTGGCTCTCAGGAGGGCACTTTAGCGCGCGTTTTGGCTCTCAGGAGGGCACTTTAGCGCGCGTTTTTCAACAATTGGGCCACGAGGGGGGGCAACCCCCCTGCCCCCACCCTTGTGCACATCACTGGTACAATGGGTGGGTAAATTGAATTAGGGCTGAAAGTTCTGTTTACAACCACGCAAAGAGAGCAGGCTCAAACGCACTGAAAGCGATAATAGATGCGAGTCAATTATCGCTTTCAGTGCAGGCAAGTCTGATGCCTGCAGTGATCAGATCTGACATGCCAACACCACAGAACAAGCAGTATTTTAGAAAAAGATCGCTATTTATGCAAAATCTTTGGATATTACAGATACCCTCATTAATTTGCTTGGCCTATACATTTATTTTGTTGGGTGCTGTTACTTTCCTCAGTAGAACACCGGTAAAGCCCCAGCGGACCAGCCATCTCATTTCATCTTTTATTTTTTCTTCCAGCTGGGTTAAAGTCACATAAAGCACAGCTAATCATAAATCTACACTATGTTAAATAATCGCTGTTGTTAGGTTTATATAGCAGGCAGCTCCCGGTCGGTCAGAGCGCAGCAGAGCCCGGCCGTGACGGTGGTGACGGCAGCAGCAGTCACACCGAGGATCAACAGTTGAGGAGCGGCGGAGGCTCCGATCCTCCCGCCGGACTTTAACGGCTTTTATCTTCGCGTCATAACGCTTTCGGTGCGTGTTCGGCCATTTAAAACAATAGGTTTACCTTATGTACAGAAAAACAAAATCTATGTGACACAAAAATGAACAGTGTATTAGAGCTCCCCCTAAATGTCTCAAAGTAGGCTTTCAGGGGAGCTCAGGTCCTTTTCAGGGGAGCCGAGCTCCCCTTAGCTCCCCCATAATTCGAACCATGGTTGTAGTCATTGTAGAAAATTGTCTGCATGCACTGATTTTATTAGTAGCATCACGTGAGATGATTTACAATGCATGTAATTGTTCTGTGGGTTCTATTCAGAGGCCACTAAACCAGTACCGTATAGGCTGGAAAAGCTGCACCAGATAATATAAAATGTCATAATTCTCAATAATTTATTGGTTATAAGCAGTAGGTGATTTGTTAATTTTTAACAGGGGGGATGACCCAATGGGAGCACCACCCTGCCCCAACACACCTATGTACACCTCCCAAAGGACGCTGTTGCAGGACGCCTTGACCATAACTGTGACATTTCTAATTCTTTAATTCCATTGTATCCAGTTATCTTCCTTCTCTCCCCACTGCAATTGTCTTTTTATAACTGTATTAAATTAATGAGTAAATACACCTTTAAATTGTATGCAGTGGACTGAGTTTATTCAGGCAAGTTTTCTCATGTTTCTCACAATACACTACAAGCAGCATTCTTTTAAGTTACATGACTGACATGACCCCTTTGAATTTTTTACCATCTAAATTCCTTGAAGGACACACAATGAACATTGTGCAAAATAGCAGAGGCCGACTGATTTATTGGTATTTGGCATTATCAGTTTACCGGCTGATTTATAAGGTTTTAAAACCTTATATATAAAAAGTATAATGCAAAAAAAACATGCTTGGGGTAATAAAAAATTGGTGTAATGACATAGATTGTCCAGAATAGTGCGTTTCAATGGGGGATAAAACAGCTGGTGTCAGGAGATGTAGAGGACCCCCCACACCACCCAAACTCAAACCAACAGCCAACTGCCTTTATCAGACTTCTTGTCTGACCCGTTCGGCAGCAAACTTGCATTTAACACACCGCTTGGACGTGCTGCCAGCTCCACAGTAGCGTGTATGTTCTGCGATAGTGCGAGATGCAATAGGTGGGTGGCGCTACATCAAAACAGGAAATGACGGAACAGAGTGTATAGAAAAACAAAGCGCACACAGTGTTCCGCTGATACGCTGATTCACTAGTACACCACCAATCAGAATGGTCATACAGCTAGCACACAACCAATCAAAGAATCCAATGGCTCAGACGGCTGACAGCCAACCTTCTCAGACTTCGTATGCTGAATCGGAGCAGACAACGTCCGCGCGTCTCTGAAAGCTTCCAACGCAGCCGAGTCTCCCCAAGCGCTTCAGACATCCAACGGTTTGGCCAGTGTGTTCCTGCCTTAACAGCTACCTCACTAATGGCTAAACTATAAAACCAGCACAAAAATGACAATTGGCAACATAACATAAGCCACCACTGGACACACTTAAAATGCTAACAAAAAGTAACATGTTTTAGAACATCAAAAGCAAACTTTTGTTGATCTGGTCATTTTTTCGTTTTTATACAGTCGGGAGTCTGCACAGGGTGTTTTATTTTGAAAATTGACCAGATGCTATGACCTATGCCTTTCCTGTGTCTCTGACTTCCTGCTGGCACGATCTGTTCTGTGCAGCTTGTTGCAGCTTCCTTCAAAAATAAACCAGGCAGCCGGATTGCAAAGCAGCCGTGCACGGCTTGACTCCACTGTGCGTCGGAGCTGATCGTGACCGCTTGTGATTTGTAACACTCTTACCTGCTACTTGATGATGGAGGGTGATGGCAGGTTAACGAGGGGGATGCTATTTAGTAATTTTGCTAACAAGGGGGACGGCATCCCCCCTCATCCCCCCTCATATCGCCTACTGGTTATAGGTCCGGGACAGATTGCTGCTGTGGTTAGTATGATAAATGGAATTGAAGATAAATCCACTATTTATCAGTGCAGAACCTGATGCGACTCCTGGTGGTATTCTTCCCATAGTTCTGGCTCTGCACCCGGCTCTCTCCCCCAGAGCTAAGCAGCAGCTCTGCCCCTTTGCTCTGCCCAACTCTCCCCACTCAACACAAACATCTTTATAGTCGTTTTGATGGAGAGACCCCCGGTGGCAGGAATTGCATAGTATGTGTTTAAATTAATAGAAAAAGGAAAACAATCTCTCCTTATGTGTGAAATCTACATGACATGTGTTTGACACACTACAGCACTAAACATAAAACATGTCACAAAAACACTTGATAGATTGGATGTTAAAGGCAACATAAACTGGCAGGATGAAATTCAAATGCATGTCAGATCAAGTCCAGTCAAGATAGTTTTTACTATACACACTCTTTATTAGATTTGTATTAGTGGGGGGGCCTGCATTTTACAAAGTTACCTCAGAACTGAGTCAACACCTCTCACCTTACATTTTGTGTAACATTAAATAAAAATCTTCCCAGATGAATTATTAATAATAGGGCCTGTATTTTTCACTATACACTTTTTACAGATAGTTTCCAACATCTGAATATGACAGACTTCCTACTTAGAACCTATCCTACATGGACTAATATAGCATCAGACACCATACTCTATATTATCCCATGTCATATGCTGTACTACCCTATATCAATTGCCACAGTCATCAACCTTCAGGTTCAGAGTTTGGGCGGTTTTTCTGGCCATGACATGACTGATTGTGCCTCTGACACTGCTTTGACCTGTTTCCATATATCTTGATTGAGCTCACAGTGTGACTAGATCTCAGGTTGGATAAATAACAGAAACACTTGTTGCTCAGACTTTCCACGGTGTCCTGCCAGCTCTGCCTCCTCTGTGTTTCTTCCATCCTCTTTCACTTGTTCTTTCTCTGCTGTGTATGTGCCTCAATTCCTGCTACAACAGAGTGACAGTAGATGCATGTCTCATTTCCTCTGGGAGCTCAGCTGCCCACATCTGTGCGTGTGTGTTGTGGCAGATCTTATGTATCCCATTAGAATGATAATTCTGTGGTCTGATGTGAGCTGTGTTGTGGTGAGCAAGCAATGGCAGCTACTGGGCCAAAGCTGTGTGGGTCTGTTTTCTATTGTTTTCAATGTACATGAGACACACAATAGATGGTCAAGTCAACTTCTTTTCTATACAAGCTACACTGAACAAAAGTATAAACGCTACACTTTTGTTTTTGCTTGCATTTTTCATGAGGTGAAGACTTCTTCTGTGCACACAAAACAATTATATATTATTGCATTTTGAGCAATTTAATAATATTTGATATCAATATGCTGATTAAAAAGAATCCTTGTGTGAAGATGTGCCTTGGACTGGTCACATCTAAAGGTCACTCTAAAATGTGCTGTTTTATCACACAATACAATGTCACAGATGTTGCAAGTTTTGAGGGAGTGTGCAGTTGGCATGCTGACTAAGGAATGTCCACCAGAGCCGATGTCCATTTACGTTAATTTCTCCACCATAAGCTGTCTCCAATGTCCTGTCTGAGAATTTCTATGTCCAACCGTCCTCACATCCCTAAACCACTTGTAGGCCCACCAGCCCAGGACCTCCACACTGGGCCACTTCACCTGCATGAACAAATAGAGACCAGCCACCTGGAGAGTTGATGCAATCAGTTGATTGCAGTTAGTTCGCAAAACCAAACATTTCTGCACAAACTACTAGAAAATATCGCAAGCAGGAGGCTACTTTGACTCTTTTGACTTTGACAAGTCCTACTTGTACAACGCTTTTTACTGCCATCTTTTTTCTTGAAAAATGAAAATGTTCCAGATGGTGAAAACAGACACATATTTCAGTGTCAACAAGGTGTATTGCTTACTAAATATGGCTACAGTTAGCAGCAATTTGGTACTCTCCAAGAAATTGTGCGACATTTATTTACTGTGTTGATTTTGTTTATCTAGAGCATTGGATTTTTGATGATAAACTTTACACTTGTCTGCTTGTTGCTTCCAGATATTGCATGCTTGTTATTGTGTAGCAGTTCTAATGATTACAACAAAGAGGAATAGCTCATGATTACAGTGTTACCACACCCAAGACTCCAAATGTCATTGTTTCTGTCACCTTTGTGTAGCACAGCACCTTGCTGCCTTCACAGGAAATGGACTGAATTATTCAGCCCAACATTTCAGCAACATGGCATTTATTGTGTCAACTCAGGAGAATGGAGGTTCTTATTTTTGGAACTCCCCTTGGAGGAAATTAAAAGTTTCTTCCCCAGGGAAGCATTAATTTCTCCTGAGGGTGGGGGGCCTAAGCTGTGTTATCGCTGTGGATACAAATTTGTAAGAGGGATATTTCGCTGTCAGACTTCTAGTGAGTACCTAATCAGGCAACAATGACGAGTTCTGTTTGAAGGAGTATTCACATGCTTCCTCTTCTTCTTACCTTTAAATAGTGCTGGACATTTTTTGAATGGAAAAGACCTTAGAAATTATAGCTATTAGCATTTAATGGTGACTGGTTTGGACAAAGATACATTTACAACCACAGCCAAAAGCATCTTAAAGTCAATTAGTTTTCTTCTTGGGTTAGTGGATGACTTAAGTGTCTCATCTGTCGAACATTGGTGGTCTCAGATTGCTCATTCCTGAGAAAGGCTCCCATCATGAAACCTTTACACGAGTCCTCACTTCCAGAGTATATTTGCATTATTTATATCTGTAGAAAACTTGTAGCAATGTGTGTTTGTGGGTGTGTGGGTTCTGACCACACACCAGCACAGTTTAGGATTAGGGTCAGGTTATTAATGTGTTACCAGTTGCTAAATATGTTTGATTTTGATCTTATTAATCAAGGCGTTAGTGAGCATATGGAATAAAAGAAACTGTGTAATTTTCATATGCCATTTTTGGTAAAATACCAATTAGGGTAGGAACGTGTAAAGTTGGACCAACCTCCTTGAACTCCACTCACCCTCTCTGTCCTGCTGTGTTCCTCAAAATTGTCAAACATTTTGATATGAACGATTGTCACAACTGTGACAGTTGCTATCAAAGGTCACTGTTGGAGAAAACACTGTGAGCATTTAAGCCAGGCCAAGCATACACCTGTTGGCCATGCAGGATTGTGGGTGTGTTTGATTTGAGTCATATAGCATGCTTGCTGGTTGGTGCATTAAATTGGTGATTGATTAAAGGCGGGTACACACTACAGGATAATCGGATAATTTTTGTCACGATTTCCCCCTTACGATCAAAGCCAGCAAAGGCCCGATTATCTGATGTTTGCAAAGGACATCGTGTCTGATTTTCCTATGGCGTGGGGTGTGTTAAGAGTGATTTTGTCCGGTCAGTTCTGCTCAGAAGGCGTCGGAAGGAGAGAACGTAAATAATGAACATGTTTAATATTTGCGACTAGAAATCCTGTAATGTGTGGGGTGTACCGAGTGGAGCCGAGCACGCACAGCGTGTGATGTCATGTGTACCGGACAAACAGCCAGTCAAGACGCGAGCTGAGTCAGCTGTGTTTCTCTGTCAGCCTTTTATTTACCTGTTGCCATGGTTACCCGCAGTACCTGCTGAAGAATCGGTTAGTGTGTGGTGTGCACTACGGAGAACACCACACACTGTAAGATCAGCAGAGAGAGATCTTGTGCGATCTGTCTTTTGTTATCATCAAGTGTGTGGTCTCCTAATCTGTGAAGGTTTGAAAAATCCTGTAGTGTGTACCCCGCCTTAAGGTAGATACAACCGTTTATTTTTACCTAAGCCAAAGTCCAATAATGCTAACCTTAAACTAGTCACATTTTATAGATTACACAACTATTCAAGAATTCAGAAGTTTCCTGTAAGTCTTCCAAATCTACAAATGACATAGCATATCCACGGTTGGTTCGAAGTTTTAGGGTCAGTGGTGAAACACTGTGCGACCCTCCTGTTTTCCCCATGATTCCATTCATCCTGTGTGTTTCATTATGTTTTATAAAACTGTGAGCGTATGTGAGCTGTCCTGAGATGGTCCGACTTCTCCCTGCGTGTCGGATGAGACCTTTGTTACTTTTCTGTTTGCTCTCTTTCTGTCTTTTTGTCTTTTTTCTCCACATGTCCATCAAGAAATGAGACGTTCTCACACCCAAAATGAGAAAAGACGAGGGAAAAAAAAACCCTAGTGCATAATTCTTCCTGAAAAAGCCAGTGGAGAGAAAGAACAAGCAAAAGAGGAGGAGAGAGCAGAGAAAGAGCGTCTTTCTGCCATCTTTTCACTGGGATGGCCATGTCTAATTGTGTCACAGTGATAAATGAATGGGTTTTTTGTGGAGGGGTCAGGAACCTCCCTTGGATCAGAGGCCCATCAAAGTGAATGGTTTATTTTTTCTGTTTGAGAACTCCCCCCTTTCTGAATGGATATTTGAATGAGTATTCTCTTAACAGATATCTGGATACATTTTGGTTCATCACAGCAACAACACCAATTCTTCTTATTTAGCACATTTTGCTCTAGGTTTTATCTTCTGCTCATCGCAACACAAAAATGTGAGTTGCAGAGCTAAAACTTGATAACAAAGGGAAATCAAAATGTGTGGAAAGAAAGAAAGAAAGAGAAGTTGTTTAATGAAGTAAGTTTAAAATCCATTGTCCCTGGCCAAACTCTGTCCCCCTTACAGTCATTTCTTTTATTTCTCTGAGTGCACTGGAATGTATTTGGTGTTGTATGGATTATTTCCTGTGTGTGGTGTGTGTGTGTGTGTGTGTGTGTGTGTGTGCGTGTGTGTGTGTGTTTGTGTGTTTCGCTTTTAAGATTAAATTTCTCCTTTTTTGCCTTTTTTGAGTTTCTTTACTGTCCAGCCTGGCCTGAGGTTAAGCTCAATATCTTTCCATCTAGCTTGGTATTTAACAAAGTAAAAAAACATATTGCGTTTGGGCAGTATGATAATATTCTCTTAGGTTAAGCAGCAGGGTTTCCCCTACATGTTATTGACTGTGGCGCACCGCCACGGCAAAATAAAAGCCGCCATGCCTTAAAAATTCAGTGTTTCCCATACATTGATTAATATTTCTGGCTTTCCAGCGCATACCGACGTTTCAGTCAGTCTCTTTTTTTTGCATTACTTTTAATGACTTCAGAACTACTAATTCAGGGCTGAATTAGTGAAAAAAATAATAATAATATAAAGCTGTTTTCGAACCTGGAGCAGTGCGCTTCACGCCCTCGGAGGCTCCTCCACTCGCACACACACGCAAACACACACACGCAGTGACAGATGGTGGGTCTGTGTGTCGCTCCGAAGCAGCCATGAATTAGTTACAAAATGACAAAAATGTTGTCTATGACAGACTGTTACGGTGAGTTGAAGAGTATCAGAAACATCTAGTATGTTATTGTATATTCACAAAAAATCTGGTCATCATTATAAATCCAGTGTTAGAGAAAGGAAATATTTTACCGTCGTCTTCCACCACAGTCTTTGACGTTAACTAGCATGTTGGATATTTAGCTTGATAATTAGGTACAGGATTAAAAGAGTCCTGCACGGGTCTTATTTTGCAAACCCGCACCCGCCCGAACCTGCCATCTCTCTATAAAAGCAAGGAATCTCTGGTGCACCACGTGGCCACGTGCGCACCAGAGCCAATCACTGCAAAGCCCACCTTAAGAAACAAGCAGATTTATAGCTGCAGGGCGCGAGCTGGACTGGGATTTTGCCGGCGGTTCGGTCCCGTTCTGTGCATCTAAACTGACTGTTGTGGATTAATGACACTGAACAAATCTGGGTCTGAGGAGATCCAGACACGCAAGGACAACAAACTGTGGATGTTCGTGTGCAGCTAGCTGCTAGCCACCCCCCCTCCTCCTCCTCCTCCTCCTGAGTCGATGGATGTGCCAGTGCATCACGTGACCAATTTAAGATGACGTAGCAGCAAGGCGCAGCCTCCGTGAGTCTCGGTTCCGACGTATATGTTGGCATAGGCGCCGATTTATGTTTTTGCCCATGGGTGCTCAATTTTTTATTTATTTATTTATTTTTGGTGCTCAAATTAAATGAATACCCCTAAGGTAATGATTGTCACAAACTGACTTTTATTTAGAGCTGTCCCAAATGATTATTTTTCAAACGATTAATCTAGCGATTATTTTTTCAATTAGTCGACTAATCTAACGATTAATTTAACGTTACATGACCAAACAAAAGTAACGTAGTAACTGTAACTGTCGTTGGTAACTTATATGAGGAAAAAAATACCGCAGCTGTAGGCGGAGCAGCGTCTGTCCTCCCGCCTGTCCTACCAACTCTTCGTCACATTTCTGCCCGAAAAACAGCGTCTGTCACCGGCAAAAACCTTTAACTCACTCAAGTGGTTGTGTTGATAGAAATCACCACGATGGTCAGCCCTCCCGACCGAGACTAGTGAACTTTCCCCCAGAAAACAAGTGACAGAGTCACGCAGCGACCTGTTTACTGATGGCGATTATGTAATAATGTCATTTAGCGTGAACAACGTAACTCTTTCATTTTCCAGGATGTTTAGGGGGCCGGGTTCTCAATCACTACACATTATAAACGGTAGATTGACAGGGGAGACACCTGGGAAACACCCCGACGTCATCATCATGACGTGTACCGTCACGTCTCTTTAGGAGCGGCATCGCAGCTTTCTGTGTGAATTACGTGGAGGTTTGTTTTTATTCCAGCGGTGCTTCGCTCTGTGTGAATGACCAACGGCGGAGAATTGGCGAACTGCCACTGCGGCGATAATGCAGCATCTCTGTGTGAGAGGGGCACCCACGGGATCGGCGCCTATGTATGTTGGGGCTGCCTTCAAACTATATACCAGTTTTTAAGTCGTGTTGATAGTGAGGTGTCTGGATGGCAACACATTCTGATTTTTGAATTTACTTAGTGTAGGTTAAATGATGACTAATTGTTTCTCCTCATATGAGTTAAAGAGTGCAGACAGAGTGAGGCTCACAGCTCCAGGGGTCCTAAAGTAGTTTTTCAACTGGTGAAGGCTAAAGGTTAGCAGACGGCAGGCCATCATAAAGCACTAAAACCTGAAGTTGGCCCCCACCAAATGGTGGGAGATGCCCAAACGTTTATGTTCCCATAGAGGGATGGGGAACCCATTTGGGTCATTTTGGGGACAAGACCTACAGTTGACAGCAGCCAGGTCAGATGAGTTAGGGGAGAAGAGTAGAGAAACAGGTCAACTCCTCTTTTAGGCTATTGGATAATATGCCAAAATGACCAATTAGAAGAAGTGGGTGTTTACTGGGAAAGGGGCTCTAAAGGCCGGTGCAGGGAAAGAAACAGGGGGTGGCACTTGGAAAACCTCCTAAGAGAAGAAGCTGAGGTTTTGAGGGAGCAGAGGGCAGAGCATTTTGACATTGTTTTGTCCACAGATTTGATATTATCAGAAAGCGGCCGCTTCTGATCAGGACTCAAGGTGCTAGATTTTGTTTCAATAAAGATTGCTTCTTCATTCCACCCGCCTTGACTCCGCAGACTCCTTTTATGATCAAACTACACGCCGACACCTTAAGGACGAGAAGCCCAGAAACCACAATAGGCCAAGTAAAACCGGACTTATGATAAATACTGTCCGCCACGCTTTTTCGCGGACATTGCGGTCACGTTTGCTGCGCGTTTGGTGCAGGAAGAAATGGTCAAAACGGGCTTCTCTCACGAAGCAAGGAAGTGTTTGCTTTGTGCTACTCCTTTTCCTATTGGTGGAAAAAGGCACCCCACCAACCAATCACAAAATTAAATGGCAAACTACGTGATTTGGTTGCTTAGGAACGGGGGGAAGTTGTCGGAGGGACAGTGACCGTGACAGC
The DNA here is from genome assembly GCF_900880675.1 of Sparus aurata. NCBI lineage: Eukaryota > Metazoa > Chordata > Actinopteri > Spariformes > Sparidae > Sparus > Sparus aurata. The sequence continues at coordinate 36,421,537 of NC_044194.1, forward strand.
AACAGAGATAGCGAGTTTTGAGAGTTGAGAGATTTGTGACATTAAGCGTGTTTGGAGTGTATTGTTAGTGTGTTATGTAGTGTTTAGTTTAGTGTGAATGTTCAGCAGGCAGGAAGGAGCTGAGGGAAACATATCACTACGTATAACTTTGTAAATTTAATTTTTTTTTTTAGCAAACAGCAATTTATATATTTGCATTATAAGTAATAAAAATAGTTTGTTAAACATATTTGTGGTTTTCACAGTAAGAAAATGTAATTTTATCTACTCGGATTTTATGTTTTTTGTGATTTAAGGTCCATTGTATTATAACAGTTTGTCAAAATGAAAAAATAACTGTACAGTCACACATGTGAGGTTGTGCTGAAAATAATGACACCAAGCAAGGCGAGGTAAATAGTTTTTAAGGTGATATATAATGGCAAAATCAAAAATAGTCAAAAACGGCCAATTATACCCTGGAATATCGGATTTCACAACAAACCTAAATATCCCTGACGTCCCACCTTCAAACACAGCCTCATTTGGCCATCCATGAAAAAGCTCCTTAACCTCCCACTTATTTATAGGAATACATATTTCCTACGGGCACTGCACTAGTACTTAAAACCGCATCCGACCCGTTTTCCGACAGTAGCACAAATTACATTCCGTACCCGAGCCGACCCGCTATAAATTGTGCAGGACTCTGACTTAGATAACTCCTCTCTTGAAACAAATGATAAAAATCGTATTTCTTTACAATAGTAGACGAATCTTCATTCCAAGCCCATGCAGGGGAGTTCATGATGGCTGTGTGAGGGCATTATAACCAGAGAAAAAAAATGAAATTCCCTAAGTAGCCTATGACATAAGTATAAATATTACAGTATGATAACCCAAACTAACTCTTAATTAACTCTACTGTTACCATGCATCTGCCAATTTAACTTATTAACACACTTTTTTGTTAACAAGTATCTTTGGTGTTCTAAAGGGTTAGGTTGGATCACACTATAACACAAACATATTAACACTCCTGTGTTTGAGCTAAATTTACTGATTTTGTCAATGGAGTCTGTTGGCTGTAAAGAAAGTGATATGATGGCAGCAGTGTTGGGAAGATTACTTTGGAAATGTAGTTGGTTACAATTACAAGTTACCCTGTTGAAAATGTAATAGTAGTGTAACTATTTCAATTACTTTCTCAAAGTAATGTAACTAATTACATTTGATTACATTTTGATTACTTTTCTTAATTTTGAATGAAATCTCTCAACTGCTAACCATTTTCACATTTTAAGACCTATAGTGTGATAAGCCTTTCAGTTCAAAGGTTTAACCATATATAATGAGTCTGACCTTCGGCCTGTACTGCGAAGAGGCTCACTTCCTCACTAAGTGGAGCGACAACGGGCTGATTTCAGCCAAGAGGAGCAGGTTGTTTTAATGGAGAGAGTATGAGCGATACAAAAAAGCCTGATCACAGCCTGAAGCAACAGTGTTGCTCCAAATATGACAAGAGGAGGCTGATTTTAATTTCTGACAGCTCTACATTGAGCTGCTTTTAAATATGAAGCTTTAGAGCAACAACAACTGTTGTTTTGAACTGTGTTTTATATTGTTTTCATATATTTCACTGATCGCAATTATAAAATGCCAGTGTGTGTTTTATTGAAAGCGAGGCTGGTGTGCGTATGAAAATAGGTTACAGTGGGTTTTTTAGGTGCTGTAGCTACAAGCAAATCTCATGTTGTCTCTGTACAAAGACCTTTTTAAATGTGAGAAAACACAAGATTTGCGTTTGGGCAACACATAACAGGCGAAACAATTAATTCATTCATCGCCACGACATTAAGTTAAAGTATCTGTCCTGCTGCGAGCGCACAACTTCTTTCAGTGGTGACTGACTGTATATAAAAGTAAATAAATGACCTTCTGACGCGAGTCGGATCATCAGCTGAGCAGCGTATCCCCTCAGCTGAACATCTGTAGAGACGCTCAGAGAGAAAGTCAACAGCAGCGGATCAGCGCGATCTCTCCCTCCGTACAAATGCTCCGTTCTGATCCAGCTCCACTGGACTTTCAAAGTAAAGGTGACGTCAGCTGTAAATGAGTTGAATAGTTGCGGCGCTTTTATAACCGATTTTATGATTAAACTCTGAACAGAACAGAACCTGGTCGGGGCCAGGTTATGAGCTAAGCATAAGTTACCATGGTGATCTAGCCGGGTAAAAAGAGAGCCACCTTTGTAATACAGGGAAGCCTGGCTTCTGTCTGTATTAAGTGTTTTTTGTATTTCCAGCCCAGGAACATCTTGTGCGCCGCCGACACTGTTGCTGCTGAGTCTGACTGCCGCCGTGCGGTTTGTCGGTTGAGTCGAATGGCACATGACCAGAGAGAGCCAATCATAAGCGTCAGTTTTGGAAGGAGGATGTTGATATGAAAATAACTAAAAACAAACATGAATCCAGGGAGGCGAAAAACTATTTCATAAATCCGAGCTTTGGCAGCGATTTTTCAAATGTAACTTAAGTCGTAATCATTGAAATTTCCAAAAGCAACTGTAATTTAATTACATATTTTCTCCCAGTAATGTAACGGATTACAATTACGTACATTTTGTAATTAAATTACGTAACGTCGTTACATGTAATTCGTTACTCCCCAACACTGGATGGCAGTTTCTGGTTCAATAAACAATCTTAGTTTTTCACAAAATTTCCATCTCAGTATGGATCCTTTTGATTATGGGAAAAAAAACACAAGCAAGCACTTTCAGTGGATGTAACATTATGTTAAATCAAGCATTACACCTCTGGCTAGTGGATCAGGAGCTATTTGTGTGTGGATTGCAGAAAGTCAACAAAATGTCTCAAAATGACAACTAAGGAATGTGTGTATCGCTTAATCCACAAATGCAGATTCAACATTTCACACACAGAATTGCAAATGGACAAATTATATTTCGTGAAAAATGCACCCACAAAAAAAGTATTTTTTACAAATTACAAACGATATTTACACAAAGTCATATTTTTACAAATCATAGCACATTCTATGAAATGCCTTCAAATTGACTTAGAAGTCAAGAGTAAATAATTTGTGTTTGAGGTGATCAAAACTAATTTGTAAATCATTAAAAATATTTGTGGATCATGGTTCATGCATTTACAGATAGTTTTGAGACATTTCTCTCTCCATATCAGCGGTGCTATGTGTCAGTTCCTTTGAGGAGTTCCCAATAAATTGTGATACCATGGTTTTTAGTAACTTCTGTGCAGTTGCTAACTTGATCTGCTCTGACCTTGCTGGCTTCGCCATTGATTAACTCTTTTCTTGAGCATTTTGCATCCTTTCTTATCTTTTATGGCCTTTCGGTGTTTCTTCTTACACGCATCTGTCCCTTACACTGATAAATGTGTAAAGTTTTTGTAGTTTTAAGTGGGTAATTGCAACAAGCCTTTGAGCACAGTTCCACGACATGTTTAACTATTCTAGCTGCAAACTTCAAGGGCTGCATATCCTGGTTCCTGGTTTTGAAAAATTCTGTTAAAATGTAGTTAACTAAATAAGTTATTACAAATTTTTTGTATAACTAATGAAGAAACATTAAATACAACATTAAATAAAGAAAATTGTTTCATTGTATGAAACAATTATAAGAAGGTAATGTTTTCACACATGTCTGTTTGTTTGTTGATTGGTCTATTAGTTTGTGTTGGTTTGATGACATTAAAGCCCACTGTAGATGGCTGCCATTTTTTTGTCTATGTTTTTTAGGCAAGCTAGCTCGATGGCATCTCCTTCCCCACCAACAAATGTGAACAATGGAGCCGCTCCAATGAGCATAACACTAGACCTAAATGAATTACTGAATAATTATGAGATTTGGGTAGTCATTCAGTAGTACAAAACCATGCTAGCTTCATAGATAGGATCAAGTTGCATTGTGAGAGCCTTCTGTGCAGTGTCAGTCTGAGTGGTAATGGTGTTGGGCTGTTTTTATAAAGCACCTTTCTAGTCTTAGTGACCACTCAAAGTGCTATACAACACAAGTCAGCATTCACCCATTCACACACACATTGATACACTGGTGGCTGAGGCAAAGCACTGCCAGAGGCCTGTACTGTGAAGGGGGCTCAACATATCCAGGCTTTGTGCTCATGATGCAGCTCAACAAAGCCCCAAGTCCCCAAACAGAGTTAAACGGTACTGCGACGGTGGTTATCAGCTTAATTTGTTAAGTCCGGTTCTCTGCTTTGTGCTCTGCGAGCGTTCACATAAAAGGGGGCGTTTGACGTCATATTATTCTACTTCCGTGCGAAAATGGATCGATCCCGGGCCACATATTTTACTCAAGATGAGCAGATTCTTATTATGCAGGACTATGAAGAATTCAAGGACACAATCACGGTAAAAAGTAACACTGTCGCTGCCAACAGAGCGAGGGAGGGCTGCTGGCAGAAAACTGCTGACCGTGTAAATGCGTAAGTTAACAATGATTAATATTATGATCATTATTATATTAAGCTCTTAGTGTTTTAATTTCTGAAAGCTCAACATTGTGCAACTTTTACATATTAACCCTCATCCATTTAAAAAATAAATACACTGAAGCAACAACTATCTTTTTTCATTTTTGAATGATGTCTATATTGTTTTCACATTTTACTGATCTCAGTTATAGAATGCGCGTGTGTGTTTAATTGAAAGCGAGGCTGAGTGCGTAGGCTGTAAATGTTCAGTGTTTTTTTTGTTTTTTTTTATCACTGTGTCGGGATGAACAAGCAAATGTAGCTACTGTCCCTGTACAATGACAATAAAGACCTTTTTGACAGTGAAAATAGCTCCAGCCTGTCAGATTTGTGTTTGGGCGTACACTGCCCTACAACGGGTGAAACATTGATCAGTTCATCAGTTTATTCATGGACACATCAAAGAAATGATTAACTTTACTCATTATCTGTGACAAATAAATACTAGGTTGGCCTAATTAATATTTCATATTGCATTTTATTAAGATGTGGAAGCAGCAGTCGGACATGGCAGCAAGTTAGAGCCAAATACAAACACATCATTCAGAGTGGTATGTAGCCAAGCTGCCCCATCATTTTGTCAGTGTGTGTTCTTGCTCAGATTTTCTGCATCACCAACTGAATGTAAGTAGGCAACAAAACGAAGGTGAGTGCACAGCTTCACGCAGGCACGCGGGAAGATGTTTTAAGTGGGGGGGGGGCTGCCAACTGAATGAATGAGTGACGTTATCGTATTTTTTTCTGCTACTGTACCCTAGCGCATCGCACACTATTGCTGTTTTCATCTTCTTTGTTGTCCTCCTCCTCAGTGATATTCGTTTTTTTTTTTTTTATTAAATAGGCACAGTAACGTTACTTGAGAAAAAATCCAATATTCCTTTCTGTTTTACTCCACGTCCACGGTTGTTACTCGCCATTGTTGTTCGACTATTCGTTTGAATATGCTGACGCGGCTTCCTGGTGAGGGAGTCTCCTCCACAAATCTTTTTTTTTAAATGTATTTTCCCACACATTCCCACAACTCTACTTACACCCCATATCATTTATAGATATTATATATATCTCCAGGTGGGAGGAGAGTTCCGGCCTCAAGTGGAGGAGTTTAAGTATCTTGGGGTCTTGTTCACGAGTGAGGGAAGGATGGAGCGTGAGATTGACAGGCAGATCGGTGCAGCGGCCGCAGTAATGCGGTCGTTGTATCGGTCTGTCGTGGTGAAGAGAGAGCTGAGTCGAAAGGCGAAGCTCTCGATTTACCAGTCAATCTACGTTCCTACCCTCACCTATGGCCATGAACTTTGGGTCATGACCGAAAGAATAAGATCCCGGATACAAGCGGCCGAAATGAGTTTCCTCCGCAGGGTGGCAGGGCGCTCCCTAGAGATAGGGTGAAGAGCTCTGTCACCCGGGAGGAGCTCGGAGTAGAGCCGCTGCTCCTCCACATCGAGAGGAGCCAGCTGAGGTGGCTCGGGCATCTGTTTCGGATGCCCCCGGGACGCTTCCCTCGGGAGGTGTTCCTGGCATGTCCCGCCGGGAGGAGACCCCGAGGAAGACGCCTTGGGATCCTCCCGGAAGAGCTGGAGGAAGTGTCCGGGGAGAGAGAAGTCTGGGTGTCCCTGCTCTGGCAGCTGCCCCCGCGACCCGGCCCCGGATAAGCGGACGAAAATGGATGGATGGATGGATATATATATATATATATATATACTTTTTATATATATATATATATATATATATATATATATATACCGGTATATTTATTTCAAACATTTAGGTTTACAGTGATGTTACACCCTGCAGCCACCACCAGGGTGGCAGCACCCCCCTTCCCGCGCTACTGCGCTCACGTCGTAGTGCTGATGAATTATTCTTGCTCCCAGGTCCACCGGGTTCTCAATGAATGGTGACGCCATCTCCGAATGAGTTACACAGTGAAACAGCAGCGCTTTTATAGCCGATTTTAAGCTGAAACTCTGAACAAAACCTGGTCGGGACCAGGTTATGAGCTAAGCATAAGTTACCATGGTGATCTAGCCGGGTTAAAAGAGAGCCACCTTTGTAGTTCAGGGAAGCCTGGCTTTAGACTCAACATACCTCGCTAACCCACTAAACTGGCTTCGCAGTACACCCCTCTGGTCATGAGGAGCGATAACCACTCATACACACTCTTACACCAATGGAAGAGGGAGCAATTTGGGGTTCAGGTTGTCCCAAGGACACTCTCATATGTAAGCTGCAGGGGTTGGAATCGAACTACTGACCTCTCTCGACGGCCGCTCTACCTCATGTGTAATATCACCATGTATTGGAATGTCTCTTTCTCTATGCTTTAACATGGACAAAACAGCCTTTTCGCTTCTTAATGATGGCTCACCTAAAAAGATGGTTCCCACCAGCTGAAGGCTTGTCTTACACGGCACTGCACTGCAACTGCTTCCAAGCATTCATCCTTTATTTATTGTACACATATAGTGTCACAAAATTGTCCAGCAGAATTTTTCCCATTTCTGAAATCTCTGGCATGGCAGCGTGTGACCGACATTCACACAAACATCCACCCTCACGGAGGCTGCAGATGACTGTAGTGTGTCTAAAATAAAAGCATGTGTCTATTTCAGTCAACGGCAGTCCAGTAATAGCACAGGCGGTGAGGAGGAGGGTTGGACACAAGTTCTAATTGCAGCCTTGTAAACTGCAGCTCTCACTTTCCACTCATAGAAACACACTCACACAACCACACGCACAGCATGGATTTGTTGGCAGCGGTGCTTGTATCAGTTTTCAGCAGCCTAGTAATAAATGCCTTGGAACATATGCACACACATACACACACACACACACACACACAGAACAGAGACAGATTATGGCAAATTGTGTTGTGCATTTACATATGTTTGTTCATGTTGCAAGTTTTACAGTTCTGCAACATTACTGATAATGTTAGGGGCAATGTAAAGATCCAGTGTGTAGGCTAAGTTACATCTAGCAGTGAGGTTGCAGATGGCAAACAACAAAATATACACCGCCTTATCCTACCCTACATAGGCCACTAAAGACTTAAAAGCCCTCTGCACAGTGTTTGGTTTGTCCCTTCTGGGCTACTGTAGAAACATGGGAATGCAACATGGCAGACTCTGTGGCGGAGGACTTGCTATACTCAATATAAAAAACTCCTACCCAGGTTACGAAAATACAACAGGTTTCAGGTGATTATAAAGTAATGAAAACAGACTTGTGAAAATTATATTTTATTTCTGCCAACAGACTTACCAAAATCCTTCACACTTGGTGGTCAAATGTCACTGTGACCTCAGAAAACTGAGCTTGTGACACTAATATTGGGTATCCACCTTGAAGCTGTGCTGATTGTATAGCTCTTCTGTGCTGCTGGGTTGAACATGTGTGTGAAGTACCAACGTCTTACAATTTGTCTTTTAGCTTCCTTGCAGCTAATCCATTCTTGAGGCATTGTAGTCTATTAGTTTTTCTGACACTGACCTTCAGGCGATTGTCATTCCCCTTTATCAGTACTCTGTACTCCTCTGTAAAAATAGTGTGAAGTGAAGACGGCATGTTTCTCACTGGAGATTATGCACTGGAATTATAGTGAGAATGTCAATTTCTACACAAAACATTTTTTCATAGCTTGTATGAAAGTCCTTCGATCGTCTTGACTACATACAGTATATTATTTGACAAGTACACAGAGGCATGCAACTCTGAGGCGATAATTCTAGCGATGGAACTTCAAAAGATAGCTGTACTGTATGTAAGAGAAATTCCAAAGACTTGATACAATTTTTTCCTTTCTTTCTTTATGTTTTATAAACAAAGCTTTTCAGATATACATCATTAAAAACAACTACCGTATACATTTTTTTTCTAATACATTGTATTGCTGTCAATGTGCTGAAGTTGTTTTCTTGTGTTTTGTCTTTTCTGTGTCACCTTAAGTTGCAGTGTTTTGAGCTCTCTTACCAAAGAGAAGGGCTCACTGTTAGTGCTCTTCCTGACTTTCGTGGAAACATTAAAAGAAACTACATTTGTATACAGGTCTTAGCTCCCAATTTTCATTCACATTTTTTTCATTTCACACCTCCTTCATGTATGCTTCTTGTGATATTAGTTGAACTTTAGCTGCTCATTAAGGAAGGCAGAGAAATAGTTGTGAAAATAATTGGTGTAATATCCCTTTAAAATGCGTTAAAAAACTTTTTCCATTATTTAGTCCTACCTTGTAGCTGTCAGTTAGTGGACATATTTGGACACGTAGCTTCCTGTGGACATCCCCGTTTTCTGCCTTTTGTCTCATCAGTCACTATTTTTCCCTCTATCCTGTTTCCTCCAGCTCCTCTCATTCCTTTCCATCCCTTTCACAACCTCCCTGATATATTTGCTCTTATTTTATTCTCCCCTGGGAGGTCAAAGGTCAGGGTCAGCAACAGAATAGCAGCTATGAAAGCTGGTGAATTTCGTACAATGCATAAACACACCACATTCTTTTGAACATTAGACAGAGAAGTGTTTTAGCTTTGCTGCTTAATTTAGTTTTAGAAGGAAATGTAACTATTAAAAATGATATTCTACCATAGCTGGCTGTTTTTCTTCGACCATGAAGAATGTAAGGCCATAAGAATGAGTCATTAACATGTACACTAGCTGAGTAAGGCCTCTAAAGGTTTCCCTGTCTCTTCTCTCTGTTCCTATCTCAGGTTATTAATGTGGATGGCAGTAACAGACAGACTCTGCTAGAGGACAAGCTGCCTCATATCTTTGGTTTTACTTTGCTGGGTGATTACATCTACTGGACTGACTGGCAGAGGCGCAGCATTGAAAGGGTTCATAAAGCCACGGCTGTTCGAGAGATCATCATCGATCAGCTGCCGGATTTAATGGGGCTGAAGGCCACTAAAGTGACAGAGACTTACGGTAAGGAGGATGAGTGATTTTTTAAAAGCTCAGAAGTAGAACAGCCTGTATGAAAATAAGAATGAAATGTAAAATGCGGTATGAAGTAAATGACGAAACTCTGTGTCTAGGTACAAATGGCTGTGCGCAGAATAATGGCAGATGCAGCCATCTGTGTTTCTGGAGTCGGCGGGCTGTCAGCTGTGCCTGTCCCATAGGAATGGAGCTCCTTTCAGACCTGCAGACGTGTGTCGTGCCAGAAGCCTTCCTGCTCTTCACCAACAGGTGTGTCTAACTGTCAACCTGCCTTTGACCTAAAGACATGCTCACTATTCCTCTCTTCCTGGGACTTACTACTACAGTATATTTAAAATAAATCTTTATATATTTTTAATCAATAAAGCTGTCTACACAGACCATGTAACAGCTTGAATGTTACATGTGCTGGAATGTGACTCATAGTATAATTTACACTTTAAATCTATTTTCTTATGTTTTACCTGCCTAACTACAGTGAATGTGTGGTGGGCTCAGTGCTGCCTAAACAAAGATGACCTACACATGAGGGAATTTTATCTAACTGAGTTTGAGTTTTAACCTTTTCCCCCTGCATAACTACATTCTCTCAGTTCCGTCTTGGATCCATCATTTTGTAAATCACCTACTGCCTACACACAGTACTGGGCCTGAACATATCCTCTGTAGACACAGGCAGAGGGCTGAATTTGCTGCTGCTGCTCTGTTAATTTGCTGCTCATACTGTGCAGCCAGTGCAGACATTGTGTTACAGCATTGTGCCTTTCCTGCACAGGGTCATTATACTGCTCTGATAGCAGTCAGCTGCTGTCAGCTGTCAGTTCAATTGTTTGTCATGTAACAACAGAACATCTTCTTTTTCATCAATTTTCATTTTCTTTCTCAACAATCATTCAGACTATTTTCATCACAACCTTGGCAAATAATACTACATTTATGGAAGCTGATTTCATAGTGATTATAAAACACAGGGTTGAACATGTGTACAGTTATTAACTTGTATACTTTTTTTTTACAAAAGTATGCAAAGTATACAAGTGTACTTTTGATTATGTGTCGGGGTAACTGTATACAGCGTCATAATGACGGTGATGACAATTTGTCAGCAACGCTGTCCATCCACTTTATGTTTATAACAGTGATGCTCGGTGCGGAAATTCAGACAGTCCACCTCTGCTTGTCCAACTGTAGTCCTGTGCTCTGTCGGCTCCAAACATGGTCCACCCGCCCAGCTTAAACCAAGCTGGATTAGCTTGGTTTAAGGCTTATTCCAACTCTCTTCCTCCCTGGGGCAGTCCAAATGGTCGGGATGTTTGAAAGATTTTGTTGATGAGTCCAACACCTGCACTCCTTTACAATGCTGATGACGTTATTTCTGCCATAGGCAATGCATACTGCAGAACAAGATGAAGAGCACAACAACAAAATGTAGAATATACTGTATACCATAATACTGAATGCACCCTGTGTCATTTTTTATTTAATTCTTTCATTGACTTCCTCTTGACTTGGTTTGATGGCCTTTTTTTTTCTGAAACTCCTTTAGCCTGGGCTTTGGCTTGGAGTTGAAGTAATGTTGATTACTGCCCTGCATTTGTGTGACTGAGGAGAATTAAATGGATGTGAAAGATGAATGAATGAGTGTTGGTGTGGTCCTAATGTGCCTCAGATCTTTTCTTATATGGTCCAAACTTGCATTGAATTTGCCAAAATGAAGCTGCTAAGTTTAAAAACGTTGTCTCATGCACTCTTTTTCTTAGGGACAACATCAGGAGCATTTCTTTGGGTACCAACAGCAATGACGTGGCCATTCCTCTGACCGGAGTCAAAGAGGCCTCTGCTCTGGACTTTGATGTCTCTGAAAGGAGAATATACTGGACAGACATACAGGCCAAGGTGGGCTAACACTATTTAAAAATAAACTACGGGATGTAATTCAGTCAGAATACATGTTGTGGGCTGTTTATTTTAGCTGTATATTTATTCCTTATTTGGGATTCTGGTAATTTCATGACTTTGACTAAACTATTAAACTACTACTACAAAAGAACCAATTCACACTTCCCTTGATTTAAATGGGAATTGTTTCTCTCTGCTTTTCCCTCACTCTCTTTTATTTTATTTGTCTTTGTCTCAGACAATCAGCAGAGCATATATGAATGGCAGCTCTGTAGAACATGTCATAGAGTTTGGACTGGACTACCCAGAAGGCATGGCAGTTGACTGGATGGGTCGTAACATCTACTGGGCTGATACAGGCACTAACCGCATCGAGGTGGCCCGGCTGGATGGCCAGTACCGGCAGGTTCTAGTCTGCAAGGACCTCGACAACCCACGCTCACTGGACAACCCACGATCGCTGGCCCTGGACCCTGCCAATGGGTAGGAATGGGACCTACACCATTTTAAAAAGGCCACATTTTACTGCCTTGTTGATTGACTTCCCTCATAACTTTTTTTAAATACTGTGTGTACGTTACACGTCCAGCATGGAGAAGTGTGTGAGAGAGACTGTTTGGCATAACAAATCTGTGACTGCAAGCAGCTCAACAGTTAATAAGTGCAGTGTGTGGAGCAGCCCCATGGTAGTGATTCACTGTCAGACACCTGTTTTATGCTGGAGGTCCATGTCCCTCGAGGGTATGAGTTGATGCCAATGACCTCATGTAGCATGTCTCTTAACTCTGTCTGAGGTAGTGAGAGCTTAGTAATGTCATTGTGTTGGTATGTAGGTACAACAGCCAGCATCCCGCCCCTTTGCCCCATAAACTCCATCTGAGAGCGGGATGATTCTATTAAACCTGTTTGTTAACATGGCTGACATAATTACTGTTCGTCCATAGCCAAACCACCCGAGACACTCTGATCTGCCTCTGTGTGAGTCTGTGTGTGTTTACGCAAGTTCTTGATTAGGTACATATGCCAGTGTGTCAAATTCCAAAACACATATCATTCACCTGGTTATGTCTCTATGATGTCATGGCCCAGGGCTGGCAACACATTTGCCTGAAGGCATCTTATGTCATTTTATGATCACATACTATGCTCACATAGGTGCTCCAAAAAAGACAATAAAAACAGAGTAGTCCTCCTTTGTAAAACTTGATAAAACAAAAGTTGCAAAGTAGAAACAGGTCCCCCCTTCTGGAAAAGATGATTCAATTAAACAACTCTTCTATCAGAAAATAACAGATTACTAAAACCACTGTAACTCTGTAATAACTCTGTTAAATACAGAGATGGAAAGATTGCACATGTGTGTCCCAGTCTGAAAAAGTGTGTTTTCCTGCAGCTACATGTATTGGACAGAGTGGGGTGGTCGACCTCGCATAGCCAGAGCATACATGGATGGCAGCACCATCACCACCCTGGTGGATAAAGTGGGCCGGGCCAACGGACTAACCATTGACTATGTAGACCATCGACTCTACTGGACTGATCTGGACACATGCATGATCGAAAGCACCAACATGCAAGGTACTGACACAAACACACCAGCACTCTGTCAAGCAGGCAGTTACCATGCATTAGCAATACAGGGACATCACACTTCTTTGTAAAAATCGCTGAAATGATACATTTAAAACATTCTTTTAGAATTCATTAAGAAGGCAAGACATTCCACAAATGAACCCTGACAAGGCACACCTGTGAAGTGAAAACCATTTCAGGTGACTACATCATGAAGCTCATTATGAGCAGGCCAAGGGTTTGCAGTGCTGTCAACAAAGCAAAGAGTGGCTACTTTAAGGAATCTAAAATATGAAACATATTTAGAGATATTTTACACTTTTTTGTTTACTACACAATTCCATGTGTTCATTCATAGTTTTGATACCTTCATTGAGAATCTACAATGTAATTAGTCATGAAAATGAAGAAAAAACATTAAATGAGAAGGTGTGTCAAAACTTTTGACTGGTAGTGTATTTCTTCTAGTTCTAGCTTAATACTTGTTAAAAACATGTCAGAGATATTTACTGGATCATACGGAGCCCCAGACATGACATGGTCAAAAAAAATGTATATTGTGGCCACAATATAGCTTAACACGCGCACAAAATACTAATTTGTGGCCATAAAGTAGGTATAATGTGCGCACGAAAAAATACTGATTAACAACATTAGTATCATTCCTGGACAGCTGGGTAAGCAAATCAAGTGCACCTTCTCTAGAAACTGCAGTAGCCTACGTGATGTCCTTAAGGTGAGTGTCTTATCTTATTCTGTTCTAGTCAATATCTTGTTATCCAGCATTTCGTGTGCACATTATACCTACTTCGTGGCCACAAATTAGTATTTCGTGCGCACGTTATAGCTATATTGTTGCCACAATTAAATTTTTTTTGACCATGTCATGTCTGGGGCTCCGTAGGAAAGAAACACAAATGTACTAAACAAAAAGATCTTCTGAAAGTCTCCTCCAATCTCATGAGACTCACCGTCAGGAGGTGCTGTGGTTCCACCCAACATCAAACACATTAAACACAGAAATGTTATCTTAGCTCAACTTTGTCATAGAGAAATGTGGGGAACATCAATTTTATGAACTTCCTTTACTGTTTCCTAATTAGTTAAAAGTAAGAAGATGGGATTGTGGTTTATTAGTTATTTAAAATTTGTTGGAAATGTAGAGAGTGCAGAAACCGTCATAGATTGGAATGTCACAGACACAGAACAGGGTCGTAAACCATGCAGAGACAGGAGGACTAGATAAACAAAGAGGAGGCCCAGAGCACTTTTACTCTTGGAGGGTGTATCTGTTGATTCGATCAAAAGAGACACAGAACGTCAGCCGTTCTTACCTTATTTACAATCGCAAATACATTCAGTTATAACACATCTTTGTCACAAAACAGTTCTCTGCTCCTTTTGATGTGTAGAGAGTAGATTCCTTCGAGCTTGACCTTGATTGACCTGAGAAAAAGGAGTGTATCTCCTTTTGGGCGGCGGGGGTGTTACGAAGTTGTTAATAACTAAAGAGGGTTCTCCTGTGAAGCGTCCATCTGAAAGTTTTTATTGCAAGGCAAACATCGTCCTCCTTAGCAGGTCCACTGTGTATTTACATACGTAGACAGCACATCAGCCTGGCTATTAATTAGTTTGCTGCATTGAGAGTGAAAGAATATTTGTAACGTAGTTGAATAAAAAAAGTCCAATTAGAAACTTTTTCTGGACATAAGTGGACCTTGTGTTAAGGACAGATGATGTTTTAGTTGCAATTGTGATACAAAGTTGGAATCCCTCAATCGAATCAGTGATGTAGTTTGCAATATCGGTATTATCAAACCCATTGAATGACTTGTTATTCAACTACTGAATGCTGGCTGTTTACTTTGTGCAATATTGTCAAGAAAATATCTACCCAAATGTATATAAATAGGAAGTCTCACTTTATCTTCAGGGACAGCTATCTTAAGAACACCAAAACTAGTCACCTCCCTAGACTTTCTCTTTGACTCCCCTCGATCAATAGGTGCAAGTTATAGCCTCAGTCTCTTTATTTGTTTGTTGGTCTTTGCCAGACCAACAAACAAATAAAGACGAAACACTAATGAATAATATTTGCCCCCACTGGGGACAAATAAAGGTATTGATTGATTGATTATCTATTAAACTAAATGTATTGATTTTGGAGACTTTATGGCCTTTCCTCTTGTCCAGTTGTCATTTGACTAACTCTTCTAACTCCAAAGATGTAATCTGTCTCTGCACTACATATAATACCATTAATATTCAAACTGTACCAGATATTCCTATTTATCCAACTTTGACACACAGTTAATCTATACTGACTTGAATACAAATCTAAAATGATGGTGGAAGCTCTGCTTGATGCTTGGATGATGTCATTGCTGTAGGTGATGCAGGTGTATTGATGTTGTTATATCTTCTGCAGGTCTTCAGAGGGAGATCATAGTGGACGACCTTCCTCATCCTTTCGGTCTGACTCAGTACCGGGATTTTATCTACTGGACAGATTTTAACCTGCGTAGCATTGAACGGGCAGACAAACGCAGCGGACTAAACCGCACTGTGGTGCTGCAGGTACGGAACCATTTTTTTTTAATGCTCAAATATCATCTAATTTAGTAACCAAAATGTTCCATTTTACTGGTCATGCTCTTCATTTTTTCATAAAAATTTGTTGGGGAGTTTTAAAGTTATTACCATCAATATATTCGCTATTCACTAAACTCTACCACTGATACATCACTGTGTCCTCAGGGCCAGCTGGAGCTGATGTTGGACATCTTGGTGTTCCATTCCTCCCGTCAGGAGGGTACCAACGATTGCTCACATAACAACGGCAACTGTGCCCACCTCTGCCTCGCCACACCTGCTGGTGCCCAATGTCGCTGTGCCTCCCACTACACTTTGAACAGTGATGGACAAAACTGTAGCTGTAAGTAAAGGGGTACTGGGATTTTTAGACAAACACCAGTATATAAAGTCTTCTGACCACTTAAAACACACTACAGCATTTGTCACACTCACATGCACATTCATACACTGATGGCAGAGGCTGACATGCCGTGCTGACCTGCTCATCAGGTGCGATACAGTGCCTCCTGGCCACAGCGGCCCACAATATTTCTTTGCCCATTCACATATCCACTGACACACTGACAGGAGGGCCATCAGTACCTTGCCCAAGGACAAGTCGACATGCAGCTAAAGTTGGGAATTGTACCTCCTTCCTAAATCAGAAACCAGGGTGACATCCAACTAAAATATTATGAAATACAAGACTCATATGAACGAGGTCAAATGTATAAATAGGATCAATAAACAGAGGAAATCATGAATACGCAATTGTCCTTAAAGAAACTTGCTTAAAATAAAGGCCACTATTTCAGAAATCATGGTACAGCTGCTTCAGTGAAGCCTCCTCCTGTGGTTGAAAACTGTGAAAGCATATTGATACAGATAGCTTTAGTACCATTATTTTAAACATAAGTGGAAATGTATTGATTTGGAAATGTCTCATGTCTCCTTTTGATAAACACTGGGAACTGAGCTGGTTTATATATGGAAATGGGTAAAGTAGTTGAACTTCTTTGGAATATTTTTTTCATTTTCTTTACTGATTGAAGTACTGAAAACAGCCGACAGTTGAGTTGCAAAACATCAACAGGGAGATGGATGGAAATCTGTCTGTGTGCTTGAGTGATTGTGTATTTGCACAGTGATAGGCTCAGCCCCACGTTAAGGGGGTTTTCCTGTCTTTCTGCTTCCATGCAGCTTTTATTTGGGACTCAAAAACTAATGGAACAGAGAAGAAATAATCTCAGTGTGTGTGTGTGTGTGTGTGTGTGTGTGTGTGTGTGTGTGTGTGTGTGCGTGTGTGTGTGTGTGTGTGGGTGTGTGTGTGTGTGTGTGTGTGTGTGTGTGTGTGCGTGTGTGTGTGTGTGTGTGGGTGTGTGTGTGTGTTTAGGTTTGATGTTCTGGCTTTTGGCCCTGTGTGTTTATCTTTATATTTCACAACAAGAATTGAGCAAACCCTCTGGCAAAAGGAAGGCTAACACTGTGTACACTCATTCCATTCCCTCATCCATTATCCCCTCCTCTTTGCCTCTCTATTTGCAGCCCCCTCTAGTTTTCTGCTCTTCAGTCAGAAGGCCAGTATCAGCAGGATGGTTTTGGGAGAGCAGAGTCCTGACATCATTCTGCCCATCCACGTTCTGAGGAATGTCCGGGCTGTCAATTACGACCCGCTGGACCGGCTGGTTTACTGGCTGGATGGACGACAGAACATACGCAGGGCCAGAGACGATGGAGCCATGGTAAAACTTGTGCTGACATTACTGTGTATGAGGACTATATGTATATTAATGGCTGGTAGTGGACACCGACTTGTAATATCTTCAACATATTTCTTCTTGAACTCAGTTTTCACTATCAAGGACACGGCCCACAAATGACTGTCCTTCAGAGGACTAATGGGCGATAGGTTGATCCTGTTTCTCCTCTCCAAACACAGTCTTTTTTAGAGATTCACCTCACAGAGACCAAAGCTAATGTCATCATGTGGATCGCCTGGATATTATTTAAAAATGGATGAACAAATCCCTTTCTTAATGAAAAACACAAACAGCGCTGCACTCAGAGAGGAGACAAATTACAAGACAAGACAAATTATTCATCTGCACGGATTATTCAGCACAAGTCTTCAAATTTAGACAAAAGGGGAAAAAAAGAATGGGACAGCCTTGGAAACTTGTAATGATGTGTTTGTTGTAAAATACTTTGATGGAGGAAACCCCAAATTAGGACACAACTTTAGGTCAACACTTTGAAGGCTCTATCTTATGCTTGGCGCAAAGTGACGCACAGCGCAAGTGTCATTGCTAGTTTCAGACCAGCGCAGTTGTCATTTCACGCCCAGAGCCCATGTTGTAGAAATAGCAAATGTACTTGCGCCTGTGTGCCCCTGGGCATATTATTCTTAAAGTGAGGTGTAGTCAGGCCACACTCTACTTTAAGGTGGATGGCAGATTGCTATCTTGAGGCAGCAGAAAGCAACAGCACCATAGACCAACAAAAAGCTGGTCTAAAGTCAAAAGCTCAATTTGTTTCCTGCAGTCTCCCTGAAGCATTAGATGTGCCTACACTGGCGGGTTCACACCGTTCATACAATCCACTTTTATGATCTGAGAGGCTGCTTTCAGTTATTTTAAACATTTCCATGAACACAGTAATGAACTGTAACAAATATCGTGGCACATTAAGCAAACTCTCCTAAGGGAACGAGTCAGAGGTGAAGTTTATCAGCTGTTCTTCGTGCACACATGTGCATGTTAATGGAGGGATAACCATTTTGTTTCTGCTGCTGGAGGATCGATGCAGGTAATGTCATTAATATTTTCCTCATTAAGGATGTACTTCACTCTCTCATCTCACCAGTTGTTGATCAGGATTATACTTTTTATGACCTGTCCCGCCTGATCCATGGACTGAGATCAGCACACACAGAGACAAGGACAAGCAGCACGGCTCCTCCTCCTCAGTTAAATTTCAGTGTATTTCTTCATATGCAGTCAGACAGAGTTGTTGATGGGACAGATGATTGTGATACAGCGGGCAGAGGGTTCAGCAGCCAAGGAT
Organism: Sparus aurata; assembly: GCF_900880675.1. Classification (NCBI taxonomy): domain Eukaryota; kingdom Metazoa; phylum Chordata; class Actinopteri; order Spariformes; family Sparidae; genus Sparus; species Sparus aurata. The sequence continues at coordinate 36,440,100 of NC_044194.1, forward strand.
CAGAATCCCTTAGCGAGTCATAGTCTTTCGCTTTCACATGAACAGAAATTGGAGGTAATCTTTTTTCTGTGCATTTAAGCAACCATGGTTCTGTGTATGTTTAGCATCCCAGTGTTGTCTACAGTAAGCCGAGAGTACTCAAATACAATGTCAAAGAAACCCTGGAGTGCTTTGTGTCCACAGTGTAGAGGTTAATGAACCGCAGAGTTGACTTGAACTTAACAGTATTCAGACATCCTTAGGAAGTGGTGTCAGAGTTCTTTTGGAGTGATCACACTTGCACAAAAATGCTGACTAATTGCTCTGCGCTTGTTTGAGGGCTTAAAGGGACCAAGTGTGTAACACCCTATTAATAACCACAACGATTATCCTAACTCCGCGCAGCTTCATACTGAGATGATCACTGTAACTTGATGCAGATTGATACATCTACTGTTGTAGTGAGACAAAGAGCAGTTTGTTAGCTGTACATGACTTTGAATAACACTGATGACCTTGCTATGTTTGCCTCCAGCCCTCAATGATAGTCAGCAGCAGTGTCCAGCCAGTGGACAACCAGCTTCATGACCTGAGCCTGGACCCCTACAGTCGCCACATTTACTGGACCTGTGAGACTACCAACACCATCAACGTCCAGAGGATGGATGGACACACTATGGGCGTGGTCTTGAAGGATGACACCGACAAGCCACGGGCCATTGTGGTCAATGCTGAGAAAGGGTGAGATCCTTTTTTTGAATTAGTGTGTTGATGTTACAAAATAAATGCGTGGTTGCATCGAGATACTGTATGTTATACTTTATGTATGGAAGGAATAGAATGATAGCCGATAACTGATTAGAACTGTATAACTGTGAACTTACTATGGTAACCCAATGACACATTGAGCAATCACAATGTCCCAAATGTGTTTTTGCCCACTCTGTAGGTACATGTATTTCACCACAGTGCAGGAGCGCTCAGCCAAGATCGAAGGAGCCAGTCTGGATGGGACAGAGCGAGAGTCTCTGTTCACTACCGGTCTCATCAGGCCAGTAGCCCTGGCTCTGGACAATAAACTGGGGAAACTGTTCTGGGTCGACGCCGACCTCAAACGCATTGAGAGCAGTGATCTGACAGGTGAGTTACCATAAACAGAGATAACTCAAATGAAGAATTGACTTAGATATCATATTTATGCACGTGTTGATTAAATGAATCCAGAAAAGCATCAGTGTGTTGCATCTTACTTTACTACTGTCTGATGGCAATTTAAATACCTATGTCACCACCGTTATCCAACAAGGACCGACTGTAGTTATAATTCTTTAACACTTTAAACAAGGGCAGGGCAATATTGCCTTAAAACATTGCAGTATTTTAAGGCCATATTGTAATACACAATATTTATATCAACATCTTAATAAGTGCTAGTGCTAGGACTATCATTGAAATATCTTGGTCGCCATCTCTCATATTTACCTGGTTGTGCACTGAGACGCTGTTAAGCAGAAACAGAATTCACCCTCTACAACATTGAAACTGATGCAAATGTATTGGATTCAATTTGAGAAACTGGGGAGAGTCCCTCCTCCTCAACACATGGACATTTATTAATGGTGAATTCAAGTGTTTTAGACCGGGGCCCTATTGTTACATGTTTGGCATGTACCAAAACAGTACCAAAGGTTCAACAGATCCCCACAGCTGGCAGCCAGGACATACCTGCAGTGGCTGCTACACAGTCATTAGAAGCAAATCTGATGGTCATAGTTACGTCCACCGATACAACTCGTTTTTGCGACTGATAGGCTGAGGGCGTAATTGCAGAAACATTACAGAAACAATTTCTACAGAGAAAGACATTTTGGTTATAATAAGATTGATCTTGGAAATAGAAACCTGAAAAGGTACTTAGTCTTGCTCTGAAATACTAGTCTTAAAGCAAGCTGAATGTACATTCTCATTCCTTTTCTGCCCTTGTAGTTAGACCCCTTATGTTTATTATATCCACATTCAGATACATTGAAAACATGACTACAAACAGACATTTGACATAGAAGTCATTCCACACACAGATAATACTATTTGTTGAATTGAGACAGTTACTTTCTTGGCAAGGTTGTTTGAATCAAACAGCTATTTTTTATATCCGCAAGCAGATCAGCTACAGCTTCTAAGTGTGATAAGTGTAAATGGATGCCTGTTGCTTTTTTAACTGCTGACAGTGTATGGGTTAAAAATGATATTTCAGACACAGTTCATGTTAACACAAAGCTATTTGCTGTCTTGCTCGCCCTGCTTTAATTTACGTTGGCTCATCGAACCACAGCCACAACATAACAATCCAAACAGATTACTGCTCCAACAAATAATCATCTTGTCAGAAAAGAAGCATAAGAAGAACACTGGCTGCATTTAGTCAAATGGCACGACCACTGCGTATCAGTTGTTTCTTTTTGACAAATTATTGACCCACGCTGCAGATAAATGAAGTCATACAGGTCCAGTGTGTGTGAATGACGGGGAACTATTGGCAGAAATGTAATATAATATTCATAATCGTGTTTTCATATATCAGCTGAAAGAGCCACTGTGTTTGTTTGTTTGGGTTTTTTTTACCTTAGAATGAGTCTTTTATATGTACAGAGGGAGTGAGTCCTCCACATAGATCTGTTAAGGGAAATCTGGAGGCTGTCAGAGGCAGAGGCCCATTTTCATATGACAGCTGCTCATCTTATGCTGAGCCACATGCAGGTGTGTGAAAGACTCAGCAGCTCTAAGCCAATCAGGAAACCCCTGCAAACACGCAAGCACAGGGAAGCCACAGAAAAGGCCACCACAAAATCCAAAGTATTAGGTACAGGTTGTTCTGCAGTGGTTGTGGTGCTCAAAAAAGTGTGACCAGCTTTTTAAAGCCACTTCTTGCTAAGCTTCAAAGCTTGTGTTTTTGGGCCCCAGTGCATCATGTGATGATGTAATTACCTGGTTTGGCCACTATATCGCATTGGCTTCAAAGGCTGGTGAGATTACTGGGGGCTTGGTCCTTTTCCATGGAGTCCATAATGTTGCGCTGCCCATTTTCTACAGTATCCCAGAATAGACAAACCAAACACTGGAACAAGAGAGAGCCTTTTGCCTTTTTGGCAATAACTGTTGTAGAGGGTGGGGCTAGGTGTACAGAGCTGGTTGCAATCTGCAACCTCGCCACTAGATGCCACTAAATCCAACATGGTGGACCTATAAGGTGTACTTTACACCAGTGAGCTTCAAGCCCTGCTGTTGAAAATCAGTCCACACATTTGGCAGTGGTATTATAGGACCCGGAACAATTCAAGAATATTAGAGTTCAGCTGTTAATGATGTGTCATCAGAGCAGCACTGTGACAGGAATAAGTAGTGAATGTTTGACATGAATCTAAATGCTAAAAAACATCTTTTTAAAGCTATACATTCCATGAAACGACAGGTAGTCAGGAAACTGTGACAGTCACCGAGATATTAGACAAGAGAAACTTCTATGTATCACTGGTACAGTACATGCCACAGAAGAAGTTATCTGTTTATGTGTGGTTTTAAAATTAGGCTTTTTGTCTCTATTATAAGTTTATTTTCAAAATGTAAAATGTTCTGATTAGTTGTTTTTATCTTGATCATTGACATTCGTTAAAAAAAAGGAAATGTATGGGATATTTATCCACAATATGACACATTATTATTCTTGAATATAACATATTACTCATTTCCCTTTTTTCAAACTTTTAACAATGTTATTGGTCTCAGTTTGTAAAATCCATAATTGGTCAGGATATCGATAGAATTGTATGTTATTAACAACAGTGAGAGCAGCCTCTCTGCTGCACTGTTAGCTCCGGGGGTTCCATCATTGTACAAGACTCTAAGCAGAAGCAGAGTGAAGAAATTCAGTCTTCAGAGTTTCTTTAATGTGTTTGTGTGTTTGTTACCTTGTGAGTGTTTATCTTGTTTCTTACTGCTGTCTCTCTTAACGTTAGTCTCTGTGTGAAGGCATTTTGACATTCGTGATTAGATTGCAAATCAAATTCTGGTTGTCGCGTAGTGAAGAGATTTGTGAAATCTGCAAACCTCCTTATGTCTGATCTTTAAATGTATCATCTAAAGATATATGTTCAAACAAGGTTGTCTGAACTGTCTGACATTTCCGCTGTGCTTATGTCATGTACTGTGTTGCTATGCTAGGGTCTAGCAACAAAAACCTGCCAGTCAAGTTACTAATTTTGGGTTATCTCAAGGTGTCATTTTCTTGAGTCTGTGGCATTTGGTAAATTGGGTTTCCAACCTAACGTTAATTAAATGGTTGGTATAATGTTAAAGAAATAAGAAAGAATAAGAATAAGATATGCCAACTTTGAAATGCCTTCATGATAAAACAGCTTGTATACAGGCTATATGACATGGGGGTTTCCTACTTGAACACATTTAAAAACATTGTTTATGACACCACTAAATCTCCCTCAGGAGCCAATCGCATCGTCCTCCAGGATTCCAACATTCTTCAGCCAATGGGGCTGACAGTTCTTGGAGATTATCTGTACTGGATTGACCGGCAGCAACAGATGATAGAGAGGGTAGACAAACTGACCGGAGATGGACGAACGCGTATACAGGGACGGATATCATACCTGACCTCCATCCATGCTGTGGAAGAGATGGAACCACAGGAGTTTGGTATGGACCTCTGTTACTGACATTTACATATGTAGTTTAGCAGCAGGAGGTAGCTGTTTGTGTGTGCCTTTTTAGTAAAGCCTGTTTCCTTTCTCCAGCATCCCACCCTTGTTCCCGTGACAACGGGGGCTGTTCACACATCTGCATTGCTAAGGGTGACGGCACACCCCGATGCTCCTGCCCCATGCACCTGGTGTTACTGCAGGACCTGCTGCACTGTGGAGGTGAACAACAAACTAAATCAATAGGACAGTCAGACAGAAAGTCACACTACATACAAATGTATGTAGTGGGGTGAGACACATTCATTTTCAGATATGAACTGACCCCCACCTTTGCTGCGACTAGTGTTGTCAAGCTCAGAATCAGAATCAGGATTCCTTCATTGTCCCACAAACAAGGACATTTCTTTGCCACAGCAACCAACGGACAGTTATATTACAAAAAACAATACCAGTAAAAAATAAACAATATAATAAAGAGGTAAGAAATAGAATAGACTCGTGTATACATATGCAACATAATATTGTACAATATGAACATGTAATTATGAACAGTGTGGCAGTGTATTGTTATTTACTAATAACAGTCTGACAGCAGCAGGAAGGAAGGACCTGTGATACCTCTCCTTCACACACTTGGTGTATCAGTCTGCCACTGAAGGAGCTGCCCAGTGCTGAGATAGTGACCTGCAGCAGGTGGGACTCCTTCACCAGCAGAGATGACAGCTTATCCATCATCCTGCTCTCTCCCACCACCTGCACTGAGTCAAGCTGGCCTTCTTGATAAATGTATCAAGTCTCCTCCTTCCTACTGCTGAGATGCTGCTGCTCCAGCAGACTACTCCATAGAAAATGGCTAATGCCACCAAAGAGTCATAGAAAGTCCTCAGCATTGCACCCTGCACTCCAAAGGACCTGAGCCTCCTCAGCAAATGGAGTCTGCTCTGACCTTTCTTGTTTGTAAAGATATTGGAATTCATAACTGAAATACCTTAAAAAATAACCAATATGCGATTCCATTGTGCATTACCGCAGGGAAAAATGTAAACAACATTGAATGCATAACATTTTATTAGCTTGTACTTTCTGTTCTGATGGGTCACCACAATAGTATTTAAGTGAATTTATCAGTGGCTATATGTCAAGTGTATTGATAATGCTAAAATTACTATTGAAACTGTTTAAACTTTCAGAAGCGATGTGTTGATATATTCTTGTTTTATAACTACATGTTGAAATAATACAAGCGGCAGAGAAGAAATATGCTGCCTTTGGTAACACCGCAGGAGGAAACTTTTTCGCGGTGGATTTCAGTCTGCTCACGACGGCTATGATCTCTGTTCATGTCTTTAATCAGCAGTGAATGTTATATTTTTCACTGCTCATCCCTCTCCCTCCCTTTTCTTCTCTTCCTCTCCTCCTCCACACTGTGAACATACTGTATGTTGCATCTTCTTTCTCTCTCAGAGCCTCCCACGTGCTCCACAGAACAGTTCACCTGCTCCACAGGAGAGATAGACTGTATTCCTATGGCCTGGCGCTGTGATGGCTTCCCTGAGTGTGATGACAGCAGTGATGAGGAGAACTGCCCTGTCTGCTCAGCCTTCCAGTTCCAGTGTGATAAAGGAGGCTGCATTGATGCCCAAAGGCGCTGCAATGGCGAACCCGACTGTGCTGATCACTCTGATGAGCAGGACTGTGAGAGTAGGTTTAAACTAGCTTACGTACTACAGCCTTGAACACAGTGAAGCAGTAAATATTAGTTTGTCCTATGTGGAGCATCTAGCAGCTACACTATCCGCTTAGTAACTTGTAGGTCTAACAGATAGAAATAAGGTTTAAAAGCAGTCAAGTGTTCCTTGAAATACTGTAATACAATAGACTGTCTCGACCAAAGCTTTCACCGCTGATCTAATATTACATGTGGTAATAGTCTGTTTTCTGTACATAGTTTTATCTGTGACGCACCACCACACTTTCTTACCACAGAATTAAATTAGATGATGTGAATGTATAAAGACATATTTAATCAATTGGGCAAATTGAGAAAAATGCTCCACCAGCAAAAAGGCTCCAGAAATATTATGATCAAATATCTCAGCGATTCTCTGAAGAATATAACGTGATACATTATTTTTAGTTCTGTTGACATGCACCATATCAGGTCAAACATTTACTCAATATATTTCATGATAACATAATATATGCTACCATACCGAGAGTAGGATATCCTCCGAACATGAACTGTCAGCACCACATTCTCCAGCCTGTAAGCCCACACATCAAATAAAAAATCTAAAGGAGTCTACAGAATGCTCACCTGCAGTTTACATTACAACAGTATGTAGCCACTGCCTCTCCTGACAGCCTCTCGGTGTTTTCTTACAGGCTAGACACACTGGATGTGTGTGCGGTGCTGCTGCGGGGTGTTACCTTTTGCTTTTCATTTCAGCGCCCATGTAAACAGGTGAAACCGTTTACACTGGATGCCTGAGACGTGTCTCTCACATGTTTGTCAAGCTTGGCTGCTGTGTTGTGAGATCCAGAGATTCGGAGTCTCGCCTATTTACACCACAACACACGCACGGTTGTCAGCAAAAAGCGACCTGAAAACAACCTGTAGACAGTCATATGGACATCATGCCAGCATTTTTCTCCTGTTTTAACATAAGTATGTGTAGAATAATTCACTGTGTAAGGGTTCTTATCCATCAGGTTCCTCAAATGATTTATTTTTCATTATACAACGCAGGGTTGCGGGACAAAACTAAGGTTTGTTCACCTCAATCTGCACAAATAGAACAGATTATTTATAGATACAGTTATTTATATAGATGTACACATGAACATGTAGAGCATATTTAGATTTTGTGTCAGGGTAAATGTAAACAGCAGCAACTAGAGGTGGATGATAGTATGGACCGCATCCTCACATTAAAGGTTTGACATTGGGTAAACACTGTCCGTCAATTTTGACTGTGTGTGAGCACCAAGCATCAATGACTTTAACACAGAGTCGGCCTCTCCTCATCCCACTGTAGTCCTGCCCTCTGTCAGGTCCACACATAGAGTGCAACAGCTTGATCTGAGATGTTGTAGAGACTGGTCTCTGTAAAGAGTTGGTCTAGCAGAGCCATGAACAGCCTTAAATCCAAGATGGATTAGCACAACTCTTTTCTGGATTTCTCCCTTCCTCCTTTTTGGGGCCTTGGGCTAATCAGGCTGGATGGTTCAAAGAAGCTATGGGCAGTGATCATCTCAAACTATGGTGCGTTTAAACTAAAATCTTTGCTGTCTTCTCCAATGCTGATGATTACATTTCTGTCAGAGCAGTTGAGAAACTAAAAAGTAGTGAAATGTGAAGGAGCTACCAATTGCAGTATCTATTCCCTCATAATTTCCTATGTTTTTATAAGCATAATAAACATGTGGCTCCCTTGTTGGCTTAATTTTTATACATTTTTGGAAACTATTATTTTAATAATTTAATTCATACTCTGTGGCACAGTGTGTAGCACTATTACTGTACAGCAAAAAGGGTCTTGGGTTCTAATCCCCTTTGGGATGGGGTCTTTCTGTTTGGACTTTGCATGTTTTCCCCATGTATGCATGGGTTTCCTCTAGGTTCTACAGTTTCTGCCACCAACTCTTCCATTAATTCTCCCGTCAGTGCCTTTGACTGGAGTTGGTCCTTAGGGGCCGTACAGAGAGCCAGTTTCACTACTATGATTGTATGTGATGAATACATTGATTGTTTAAAATAGTGGACAGAGCCATTGTATAGTCACCCACCGATTTTCTAAAGAGCCAGAATGAAGCTCAAAGTGGGTGGTAGTGCCCATTGTCATGTTAGCAGTGCCTGAATCTGCCAAACTCCCAGGTAATCCAAAATGAGCAAAAAAGAGGTGGAGCTGAAGCAAGCCTAGTTAGTTGAACAAGCCCACCTGTCTGCAAGACAGTGAGCAACAACTGACACACTCATCAGCAGTGTTGGACACGTTACTTTAAAAAAGTAATTAGTTATAGTTACTAGTTACTTCTTCCAAAAAGTAACTGAGTTAGTAACAGAATTACTCCACTATAAAAGTAACTAGTTACCAGGAAAAGTAACTATTGCGTTACTTTTGATTATAATTATATAATTATAACCCCATTAACTTTAGCATACTCAGCATCCATGTATTTAGAAAATGTCTTTCTGCATGGCGGACCGGCTCCTGTTCTCAATGAGCTTCAATGATCAGCTTCAGTTTGTAACGCGCCACATTTAATAGTCTGCAACGGTAACGGCGTTGTAACGATGGAAATAGTAATTAGTTGGATTACCCGTTGCTGAAAAAAAGTAACGCCGTTAGTAACGGCGTTTATTGTAACGCTGTTATTCCCAACACTGCTCATCAGATACTCTGTTCTTTCTTTTATCCTACAGTGTCTTCTCCTCTCCACATCTCTTTGCTGTAAATCATTAGATAAGTAGCTAAAGTAACGTTAGGTACATTTCCCCTCCATTGAGCAGTCCATTTAGAGCATTACTGTACAATCCAGTGTATTTTGTCACCTCCGTGGCTCATTACATTAAGTGAGGGTGAAGATAAATGAATTTTTTTATCCTAAAAGTTTAAAAAACAAGCTCTGTGCTCTCCTCAACTCCCGGTGTTCTCTGGAGTCCTGAAGGTCTGTGCTTTTTCTGCCACTGTCTCCTCTTGAGCTCACCGGCTGTCTGCCTTTTAATGCTAACAGAGTCGCTCATTAATCCAAAACATGGCCGCCTGTCTCTCCACACTGTATGTCCCTTTTAGTCTAATCAACCAACACCACAAACATGGCCAAGCAATCAAGTTCAGTGACTGAAATTAGCTGAGGTGCTTCTGTAAAGCTGAGCATTTTAACATGGGCTCTTATGTGGATTGACTCTTCTTCAGAGCTGGCCCCATTGACTTCAATTCTCAGAGAACCAGTTTCACTACTATGAAAAATGTTGGCAAAAATGTACAAAGCAATTTTTAATACAAAAATGGATGTTTCTCTAACATGTTGCCATCAAAACCCTTATCATAATTTCAAAACTGACAGGGATGTTTCTTGCACTCCTCCAGCCATCTGTCCTCCTAACCAGTTCCGCTGTGGTGACAACCAGTGTATCACCAAGAAGCAACAGTGTGACAGTTACTCTGACTGTCCAGATGGATCAGATGAGCTTGCCTGCGGTAAAAACATTGAAATACTCTTGTGCACATGTATGGTCTCTAGTTAATTTCTTGTTTTACTTGTCACTGACTGTGCCTTGTTCTTTTTTTTTCCTTTTTAGAGTATGTGTCTCCTCCCTCCAGTGGCATCCCTAATACTGGGCCTAACACCATTGGCCCAGTCATTGCCATCATCCTGCTTGTCTTTGTGATTGGGGGAGCTTATTTTGTCTGCCAGCGTGTGGTGTGTCGACGCTACAAGGGCCCAAGTGGGACTTTTCCTCATGAGTATATCAGTGGTACACCCCATGTGCCCCTCAATTTTATAGCCCCAAGCAGCTCGCAGCATGGTACCTTCCAAGGTGAGACCAAACACACAGCAGCATTGGTGTATACTTAAATGAAATGACTGATATGTAACAGGAATTGTAAAATGTGAATTTCTGTTCACAGGTATTTCCTGTGGAAAGTCCATGATGAGCTCAGTCAGCCTGATGGGCAGCAGCAGCAGTGGGGCTCCTCTATATGACAGGAACCATGTGACTGGAGCCTCATCCAGCAGCTCATCATCTACCAAGGGAGCCTTCTACCCTCAGGTCCACACACACACACACACACACACACACACACACAGTCCTGCTGTACCCTCTCCGCAGTCAGATAACAAAGATCTTTTCTGTTTGTAGATCCTGAACCCTCCTCCGTCCCCGGCTACTGATCGCTCTCTCTACAACACAGAGGTCTTCTACTCATCCAACAGTCCATCCACCACCAGATCATACAGGTAGTACACACTCAAATAGTCTAGAAACACGGACTCACAAAGATGCACCATGTTCATCTCACAACCAAGCAGCTGCACCAAGGCTTGGATCCATTGTTAGTGTACCATTGGGCTTTGTTGCTTTTATTACTCCATCAGGTGGCTGTCCAGCTGGGGTACCATTGAGCATGCACACTCGAGACTCCCGTCGACTGAGTCAGCTAACTTCCAATTTAGCGCTGAGCTAACATGAATTGGGGTAAAATGTAATCGCACGGGGTCTTCTAGACTCTCAGAATTGCCCAAATTCTGACAGTAAAACAAGTCATTTCGTGGGGGTTGTGAGCCTTTTATTACCGTTTTACAGATGCGTCTTTCATAATGTCAGCCTGTGGGAAAAAGTCCCGAGCGCATCACATGATAATGTAATTACTCGAGTTGGCCACAACAAAAACTGCAGCTCTTTGTGAGGGCTTGACCTCGACAATGAGGCCAGCTGTATTCTTTGTAGAGGAAGTTACGGTCAAGCCAACTGCTTTAAATAGTCCTCCTCCTCTTCTTTGTTGGTTTTAGCGGCAGACTAAAAACCACACCACCGTCCACTGTATTGGAGTATATAACATCATGCTATTCACTGACAGGTGTGCTGTCTAGAGTGAGAACGAGACGCCCAGCTCCAAAAATAGAAATATTTCAATATCAATATGTGGCTGCCAAGGTTGATATTGTGGCGTACCGTGTGGAAAACACTGAGAATATATGAAGCTGTGTGATGTTGTGGATTAAGATTATTTATTTAAAGGGGGTAGGTTTGTGGACACTAATACATGTGACTTATTTATTTAGACAATGCATTGGGTACTTTTCAAGATCAGAAGTATTATTTAGTTGGTATTGTTTAGGGAAAGCAAAATGAGAAAAAAGCATGTTAAGCAGTTATCTTCTGCTGTCATGAAAACTAGGAATTCACCTGGAAACTATATGTGATGCAAACAAGCATGGGCAGAAATAGTGTAAATGGACTGTAAAGGTGACATGAGACACTCAGACACTCAGATTCAGTATGGAATAGCTTCTATTTAACATAGCTATATTTGAAGTATTAGATTCAATAAAACAAAAAAGTGAAATTCCACCTCTTCTCCCTAGTTATCTTCTTGGTCATTGGTAAAAGTGCAGCCAAAACAACAGGACTAAGCTAATGATAAGAAATAAGATTGAAGTACAAAGATACAGAAAAGACACATTACTGAACAACAACGGAGTATATATAGTAATATATAGTAGTATGTAAAGTAATACCCAGTTTTTTCTTTTTAGTGTGTGGTTTACAGAGGACTCACTGCTGTTGAGGAGGATCTCAGTTTGATTCTACAGCTTGTCATTAGTGATGATAGGACAGAGTTCAAAACTAAATGTATTGAAATACCTGAACCCTGATCTGAACTAACTCCGTCTCCTCCACATCAGACCATACCATCCAGTCCGAGGTGCCGCACCACCCACTACTCCCTGCAGCACTGATGTCTGTGACAGTGACTACACCCCTCACCATCCGCCGGCTGGCCTGGCATCATCAACGGGCCGCTGGAAGGCCGCGGGCCATGGCAGCCATGGCAAACACAACAAGTACTACATGGACCTTAACTCAGACTCGGATCCCTATCCTCCACCCCCTACCCCCCGCTCCCAGTACCTGTCAGCTGAGGAGAGCTGCCCTCCGTCCCCTTCAACTGAGCGCTCCTACTTCCACCTGTGCCCCCCTCCTCCCTCGCCCTGCACCGACTCTTCGTGACCCTCCAACAGCCCAGGAGCCCTGTGAGGAAGGAGTGGATGAAGTCCACTTGCTACATGAACTGGCCATGTCTGGCCAACGTTAACAGGGAAAGAACTCATGTGCCAACTTCCAGCCCTGACCAGTTTACACATGCTGCTTTAAATCAGCTGGTCAGCCTCAAGTGCATTACTTATGTCCCTACATCCCACAATGAACATTTTATCATTCCAGTCATCCTGGAGCTCTCAGGGTGAGCATCACCTGATCAGTTCTATGTCTGTCTTCCAAATGTCCTGCTCTAACATTTACTCACTTGTGCCGGGTTGAAGTTTAGAGGCCCTGCCTGCCTTGTTGCTGGGCACGAAAGGGAGACGAATACAGCCAGCAGCTCCCTCTTGAATTGTCATTCCATTAAATGAAGACAACTTCCTTTACTGGGCAACTTCTTAATCACAACATTTTGAGAATTCCATTTTTCCAAATATAAGCCTGTTATCTCCCTCGCATGCTGCACCTGCCCTGTCCTAAATCCTTCAGCATGTGCTCGCTGAGAGAGTTACCAGTTGGCATTGGTGTTTTGTGAAAACCAATATCCAGTGCCACAAATCCTTTATTAAGATGAAAGACATGGAACGCCACTTGGCTGAGACCATTCGTCTTCTCCTTCCTCACAGCATCCAGACCAGTGGCAGGACTGTACATAGTGTTAAAATAATATGAACAAAAATAAATCAGAGAAGAAATTATTTTACTATTTTATTCACGTTGGCTGATCCACCGCTCCACACAAAGCAAAGTCGAGTGAGTGGATGTATGAATGAGTGAATATATGGAGGGATGAATGATTACACAGCTATGTTCATGAGAATATGTGAATGTTTCGCTTGATGTTAGAAATTAGAAAATGTATGGACGATGACTGAATGAATTTGTAGAATTATGGATGAATGAATGAGCTGATGGATGGATACAATAGGGCCAAGATCAAAGTGTGAAATCTGTTGTACATTGTTCTGAGATTGTTTCCCTTACATTTCACACTGAGAATTCTTTGTAGCTGAACAAAGGGCCTTCAGAGTGGCCAAGCTTTCCCCAGTCAACACAGAGACAAAGACAAACCTGCCCTGTGTCCTTTCTTTATCCTATGGAATCTCTATGTCACATCAACATACCAAATGAATACCAACATGTAAAATTTGTGTACATATAGTATATCTAATGAAGTCAATTAATGAGTTGTGAGAAGTGAATTCTTTTCATTGTGAATCTGAACCTCTTCCATCACATATACCCTAATCGTCCCGTTTACCAAAAGTATGTTTGCTGCTATTGTGTACATATACTATAACATTTACTATGACACTACACAGAAAGCCCCAAATTACCACTTTCATACTGACAGTAGATCATGAAGCTATTATACAGTTAACAACAAATTATTCTTATAGCGACTTTTGTTATTCGTATTTCTGTTTGTGTGTAGATCATTATGTATGTTTTTATGTTGGCCGCCATGTTTGGTTTAAAGGAGTGTTGTTGTGGAGTAAAGTGAAATCAACGTGAAGGGTTGAAGAGTTCCTGCTGATACAGTTTATTCAGAGCTGCTCCAGAAATCAACTGAGGTTCATAGTATGCTTGAGATGAATCTTGCCTGATCTGTCTCCAAGAACTATGTCTTTCGTGTGGTTTTAAAGTGTTGACTCCAACAACAACCCTGATTCCAAAATAGCTGTGGAATTGTAAAAGTAGAAATAAACCACAATGTAATTATTTGCTCATCCTTGAAATGATATATAGCAAATGAAAACAGAACAAAGACATTTTATTTTACCTCATCAACTGGTCTGAAAGTTGCAGAATGCTCCAGAAACACCTGTTTGGGTCATTCCATAGGTAAACAGGTTAATTGTTAACAGGTGATAGTATCATGGTTGGGTATGAAAGGGGCATCCTCAAAAGGTTTAGTCAATCAAAAGCAAGGATGGGCTGAGTTTCAACACTTTGTCGAACAAACAAGTATTCCTGCCCAGCATTGGCTCAGGATCACTTTGTGAATGTGTTGTCAAAAAGCACAGTTTGTTTGAAAATTATCACATTCTGTTTTATTTACATTTTACAGAGCATCTCAACTTTTTGAACTCAGGGTTTTACTTCCACACCTTTACACAGCAATCACTCTGTAGGGTGAGCTTGACATTATGTTTAAGACACTGTTGGCCAGTGTGTCAAACACTTGCTTCAAAGTATCTTGAGACCTTAAGGTGTAGAGTTGCTCACCTCCATGGTGAACCTCACCTTTGTTCTTCAGATACAGGTCTCTCCTAACCTACTCGATGAGAGGCACCAAAATTTTAATGAGTGGATGACCTTTGCTTTTATCGAACAACACCTTGTTTTAGTTTGAAATGATCCCCCTTCAGCTATTTAGAATATTAAAACAATTAGAATGTTTGTTCAGTCCAAACCTTTTGGATCATAGGGTGCAGTAAACATTACAGCCTACAGGTTGTTTTTTAATATGTGAAGCAGTGCAGCATGTTTTCCTTGGTATTTTTACCACCTCAGAGGTCTGCTTGGATAAAACCCCACTAATTCTCTACTGTTGGTACTGTTGTACTTTGAGTTTTTGACCTTATAAAGAAAAAAAGATAAATATTTGATCACATGACATAGCAGCAAAAGGTGAAAGACATTTTATGCACTTGCTAAAAAAGAAAATCTTATTATTACCCTGTAAAATAAACATTGTCCTCAAACAAGGAGAATGTTCTGGTAAAACAGATAACAGGTAACATATTTCTTGTTGAAAGTGTGTTCAGTCCTCAAGAATAAATGAGCGTGTCTCTTTCAGAACAATCAGTAATGGCAATTGTGCCTAGAAGATGTTCATCAGCGGTGGAGAACATCACAGTCTCTTAATAGGGAAGTATACCAGCACTTTTGAAGTGGGGAACTTTTGTAACTTGCAGTGAGCTTGTTGCTGTTGCCTGATGAATCCATTTCCTGTCACATGATATTGCAGCTGATCTCTGGTTACTGGTTGGAATTTGATTTCCTGATAACACCTGAAGCAGCGTCTATATGTGTCAGTGGGAACTCTGAGTAACACAAGTCATTTTGGTGAGGGGCTGTGAGCCCTGCCTCAAACCACTGTTTCCATGCAGATCCTTTGAAACCCTGTATTTGTTGTCTCAGCTAAAAATGCTTTGTGTTATTTACACTTGTGACTTTTTTTTTTTTATATCAAAAGCATTTTTATATAATAAAGGTTCTATTTTAAGGAATTGTGCTGTGTCTGTGTTAGCTGAGTAGAAGGGTCTGTGAATTCTGAGGTTTTCTTGTTTCCTGGTCAGAGCAGTGTAATACTTAACTGAGATCTAGCAGAAGTAGTCATAAAATGATATGTAATCAGAGTAAAGTGAGATCTAGTGTAAGTAACTAGTATTTTGACTACCAATCCATGCTAAGTAACAGCTTTAACAAAAGTCCTGAAAAAGCCTGATCACAGTAGACATTTGACTAGTCTTTGCAAGAAAATAAAGGTGGAACTTATAACATTAATAATGGTAAACAAAGGCTGTATACCAACATGCACAATACCAGAAATGGCATGTCTAAACCTTAGTGGAGCTCATCTGTCCTTTTCCTGCTAAATGTTACAGAAGTAGAGAAGTCACCAATACTGTGGTTTTGTCTCACGACAAGCTGTCATAAGGAGTGAAGTGAAGAGACAAAAGTGACTTTCTATCTTTGATGTCTGTGATACATTGACTGACAATAATGTCTAGGACATTAGGAAGAACCTGTGCAGCCTCAGCTGCTCCAGCAGTCGTGGCAAACTGTAACTCAATGTGGGGCCAAACACCCTACATAGATTTACTGGGCATGCAGAGGACCAAGATGTTGACCAAAAATGAATCAAGAATATTATAATAGTTGTTATAAAATCGTATTGATTGTTATATCATAACTAGGATTAAATTGAATAAATGTATTACATTTTGACCCTCTATGAGTGACCTATTGTTGGTATTTTGCTTCACGTCCATTAAATAATCTGAAGTACCTAGAAAAAAACATTTTAATTTTTAATTTTTTACCCATGCAACTGGTCATTAGATCATTACCCAACTCCCAAGATATTGATTAACACAAGTTAATCACCCAATATCAATCACTCTGAAGAAGTACAGAGTGAGTCAAATACATGGAGACAAATTATGAGCCTTTTGACTTTCCACATCTAAAAACATCCTTGACACAACCCCAACTAATTTCCTCTGATAGGTGCTAACAGCATACGCTAAAACAACAAGGCCGTTTCTTTCCACATGCCATCAGATGGAACAGTTAACATCAGAAAAAGTCTGACACTATATGTTTTATTTTGTTGTTTAGATACTATTTTTTAAATAAACATGTGGTCTACATATCATCAAATATATGTTAAATCTAAGCCGCTGTACATATTGACGTTTATACATGCATACATTGCACATATCAATGAACTTGATCTGTAGGCTGTAAGGCAGTGTGTCATATTTCTGTCATATTTTCCAACACAATTTGGTATACTAAAGCCAATACTAATTACTCTTGGATTCTTGATTAGAATTTACCGATTTTCACAATTACAGAATTTATATAAATATAGGACTTTTTAATATATTCACATTTACTAGCTAGCTAGATGTTTTTGCTCCTGGTTCCAGCTGTTTTTCCATTTCGAGATTGATTGAGAGCAACAACAAGTCAGAGTCGCGTGTGGCGTGTGTGTACACATGGCTTAACTGTTTGCAATAGCCGTTTTTAAACAGCCTCTCTCTGCATTATCTCCGGAGCGGTGGTTCGCCAATTCTCCGCCGATGGTGATTCACACAGAGCGAAGCATCTCCGCCTTCACCTGTGTAATTCACACAGAAAGCCGGCGCTGCGGCTCCTAAAGAGGCGTGACGGTACACGTCATGTTGATGACGTTGGTGTTTGCCAGGTGTTCCCCTGTTAATCTAAACCCGCAGACAGTTTATAATCATATAGATGCTGTTATAATGTGTAGTGATTGAGATCCTGACCCACCAAACATCCTGGAAAGTGACGGAGTTACGTTTTTTGCGTTAAATTACATAATTATACATAATCACCATCAGTAAACAGGACGCTGTCTGACTCCCTCACTCGCGGGGACGGAGGCTGTTTTCTGGGGGAAAGTTCCCTGAAGTCTCGGTCAGGAGAGCTGACGGTCGCGGTGATTTATTTTCGTCACAGACACTCGGGGAGGTAAAGTTTTTTGCCGGTGACAGACGCTGTTGTTTGAGCAGAAATGAGAGGAAAAGTTGGTAGGACAGACAGGAGGACAGGCGCTTCTCTACGTACAGCTGTGGTATTTGTTTTCCTCATATAAGTTGCCAAAGACAGTTACAGTTACTACGTTACTTTTGTTCGGTCCTGTAACGTTGCTTTGTTGCTCTTTATTTAGTTGAGTGAAGGACCTGTGTAGTTATCAGACTGTCAGACCGACACACCCCCGCTCCGAGCCTCCGGATTATCTGTTCACACTGGGAGGGCTCACCAATAATACGGCCCTGATACTACCTCCAGAGGCGGATCAGCGCTGGAGCGAAATTTCCCCCCTCTGCGGATCTGAAACTTTCACGCAAGCCTCTTTCACACTGCCGTTTGCATGCGGGGATCCTGCGCCAATTCTCCGCATCCGCCTCTGTGTAAAAGTTTTAGATGCGGAGAGGCTGTTTAAAAACGGCTCTTTCACACTGCTGTTTGCATGTGATGATTCTAAGTGTGAAAACAAACAAGTTCAAACACCGCAAGAGATTGCAGGGCTCGTCCGGGATTTGAACCCGGGACCTCTCGCACCCAAAGCGAGAATCATACCCCTAGACCAACGAGCCACTGAACAAGATCACGAATTTGATCAATCAGTACAAAATCTTCACACAGCATAACTTGGTATAATTGTGAAGGACTGGTGACATCTACTGGCGGATACAGGTAATTACATTATATAGAGCTTCTCATAGTTTCTGTCCAGTTCAAATGTTTAGTAGGAGGGGCTACTTCACCTGTTTACAGATGCCATCACTTCAGTTAGCTGCAGCATCGTCTACACTGCTCACTAAAGGCTGATCGTACAACTGGAAAATATCAGGCATACACAAACAGTACTTTAAATTAGAAAAGGTATCTTCTGAAGCAAGTACTCCTGTTTGTCTTTTGTGGAGAGTTATGTGCCCAATGTGCTTTGACAGAACAAAGCAAGAATACAAATTACAATTACAAAGGACGATAAAATAGATTGCATGAAATAGTTGAAATAACAGAGGTAATGTACTTAAAAATAAGTAGAACAGAACTTAAGACAGATGGAGTAAAAATAAACATGAAAGGACCATCACATAAAGGCAAGTCTATAAAAATGGGTTTTAAGAAGTGATTTAAAAGAATCCACTGATCCTGCGAGCCTTATCTCCTCAGGCAGGGCATTCCAAAGTCGAGGGGCCCTGATGGCGAAGGCACGGTCCCCTCATAGGGAATTAAAATATCTGTAATGTAGCTCGGAGCCAGACCTGAGCGTGCTTTAAAAGTGACCAGTAAAATCTTAAAATCAATTCTAAAACAGACAAGGAGCCAGTGGAGGGAAGCTAAAATTGGAGTGAAGTGTTGACGTCTGTTAAAACCTGTTTCTGAACCAGTTGGAGGCGAGAGAGAGATTTTTGATTTATGCCGGAGAGAAGAGAGTTGCAGTAGTCTAGTCTGGAAAAGATGAATGCGAATCACTGAACCATATCCGGGAGAAAATGGCCATTGGCTGCACCTGAAGCTTCCATGGTATAGCCCTGCACTTGGCAGTGTATACAAATCATTTGCTTCTGCTTGGAAGTAGGCTCATAATTACCACTATGTAAGCAAGTAAAAATCAATGCCACGTGTGTTTCCTTGGTGCATGAAGTGTCATTCTCACATATTCACTACAGTCAATGTATAATTACCATACCATACATTTTTATATTAATCATTGCCTCATACATTGTGGTGCAGTTGACTCCTTGTGGATTCTGTGAGAGCAAGCTCAGCCACAGAGCCAGAGAGGGAGACAAAACCAGCCAATGTTTATGGGGCTCTTAACAGAGCTGCCATTGTTCTGGGTCAGGGTGGCCACTCTCTATTTTAGCATGGATGACCACAGATGCTAGTTTGATTAGGAAGAGGGAAAAGAAGCAATGAAGGGATGATGCCTGGAAGGTGTTTTTTTTTTTTTTATTCTATTAGGGACAAAAAGTACACAGCACATTTAACATATCAGGAACAATGAACATTGTCTTAAAAGAAAATAAAAGTAAATACAACTAAATAACATGTTAAATATTTTATAGATTAAGGATGAAGACTTTTAGTCCGGTGGCATAGTGAAAATACCGTTACAGAGGTGATAAAAGCACCACATTTTGCATGGTGTTTCCTCAGGGTTTATAGTGTAATTCTGGCCTAGGAGCCCTCAGAAAAAACACTTCATATTAGCAGTATATCATTATCTGTGAAATGTGCTTAAAACACAGTGATTTTCAAGTTCCTGCACAAGATAAAGTGTTCAAATGAGTCCCAAAGTTAACATTTTATAGTTTTATTTATGTGTATGAACTTTTACATTACTAAAGCTTCAATACATGACAAGTATTGAAAAAGTATAATCTTTATTGGCCCTGTAATTGATAATTATGAGTCGTTACAGGTGCATTTGCAAAGAGGTGAGCAGTCTAAAGTCTATTTGCCAGCCCATAGAGCCCAATTGTGAACCTGGAAATGTTGAGTACACCAAAGTTTTATGTTAGAAATGTACAGTGCGGGTCCCCAGTATTAAAAAACTGCCGGATGCTAACTTGCATATGTTGGGCAATTTGCATAATTAGCATTATTAGTATTAATTAGCATTGATCGCCTACATGGGCAATATTTCAGCAACTGCTTGGCCGATTTGGACAATATTGGAGTGGTTTTGGGGGTTATTAAGGGTGCTGAATCCATTTCTGACATTTTCAAAATTCAAAATGGCAGTTTAAACCAAAAGTGGCCATATTTCGACTTCCGGTGGGCCGATTTTTATTAATTTTGAGTCGATTTTGAGGTTATGTATATGCTTAATACATTGGACCTGCATTTCAGAATCAATAGAGCACAATGTCACTGGTGTGAATGTTGAGACCTAATATTTCTTCAAATTGCTTCAGTTCTGCTTGCGTTTTTTGGCTGCGCAACTTTGTGTCATTGCCACTGTGGTAACTGCATCGGGCAGAATACTGGCTGGATGGAAAGATGGACAAAACAGAGCTTTTTATATTTGGATCATATCATCTTAGTGCAAGTAAGTTGATCAAATAGAAGCAGATAACAGTGATTACAGTATGTATGTAGTGCATATTTAATTTTTCTTTTTTATATATATAGCCTAATATCTCTATAGCCTACTTCCAAACCGTCTCTAAAATATGGTAGGAGTTCTTTTGAGTAAAATCCAAAGACTTAATCCAGAGTAATTAAAGGAGAACTTCGGTCGATTTAAACATGCAGCTTCATTGCTCAAGCTACCCTTGACTTGCCAGTACATTTGGTCAAACCATTACAGAGCTCCGTGAACACAGATTTAGCATTGAACGCTAACAGCATGGGGTCAGAACTTTACACTGTGTTTTAAGCGTCTTAACATGCTCCACATCTCAAACCAAAAGTTATGCGACATCAGCAGACACCTTAGCACACAGCACTGTAGTGTTTATGACTCCAAATGAATTAAAAAGTAGTTCAAACTGTGTGTTTGTGCAAGGAGCTACTTACCTGTTTGTTGACATCGGCGTCTTCCGGTAGCTAAACCAAACTAGTCAATCCGTCGAGCGTGCACTTACTCCCTCACTGGCGGAGACGGAAACGTATTCCAGCATTTTCGTGTTTATGTTCATAATGTACATGTCCATGTTACAGCCTGTCATGAGCCATGAGCCTTACAATGAGCAATGAAGCTGCATGTTTAAATCGACCGAAGTTCTCCTTTAATACATCAACAGTAATTGTTACCACAGCTACCAAAAGAAGTTTATTCTGGCGAGCAGAAAGAGAAGGTGATTGGCTGCTGCAATAACAATGCTTTGAAGAGATGCTGCCCTATTTCTTTGCCGCTGGTCATCACAACTACTCAAGATGGATCACATGGCATCTGCGCGACATTCAGCACCTTCCTGCTACTGCCAAGGATGACCTCCTCGCCGGAAGCCATGTGTGCCGCCACTCAGATGGTGCAGCTGCAGTGAGTGGAGATATGTTTGGGGAGCAGATATGCATCAAGCAAGGGAAGGGAGTGAAAAGCACGAAGGGCATCTCCACCAACCCTGAACAGGTCACAGTGTGGATCCAATCTTTTGGCATCGGCTTCCATCTCTCCAAGTCATTGGATGAGATGTATGACGATGCTGAAGCTTTGGAAAAGACAATGAAGCCCAACAGAAACAAAGAAGATGGTAAAGGACGGTGGGAGTTGGACGCAGAGGACCGAGCTAAAATCCTGAGAGTGCTATGGGAAAACTCTCACCCACTCACCACAGAGACTACTACCCTCTACCATATCATGTGAATGTGCAAGATGCATTGAAGATCAGGCAAGACATGAGCACATTGTTCTCTTCATCGCTTACTGGGGGATTTCCTGCACCCATCTCAAATAAGATGGTGACAATGAAATTCAAGACAAAAGGAGTGAAAGTCAATGGGAAGATCATATGTGACCTTGAGGCGTTGTTTGCTCGGCTGCTGGTGGTGGGGAGCAAGAGAAGAATGGAGCTCTCTACCTTCTTTATCTACGAGCTCGGCCCAGTCCCTGCATCCATCATCGGTGAGTATGGATGCCTCAGAAACAGTAACAAGTCTGTGATTGTTCAGCATCTTGAAATCCTAGTTCCCAATCCCCACCCACCACACGTTGTACTTGTTGATGTATCACAGCTCATCTATCGCGTGGTGTGGCCATTGTAGGGCACTGTGGCCGACTTCGCAGCCAGAACGGGGCGCCGGCTGGATCACTACATCACTCAAACATTTGTTATCTTAGACTGGTATGAGCAAGTCTCTGCCAAAGACCACAAGAGGCAAAGAGCTGGGGGGAGCTCAATAGAGTACAACTCTTACTGAAAACCCCCCTACCTAGCCGCGATAAAGTGATGGAGGACAAAACAAACAAGTGGAGGCTAGGCGAGCTCCTTTGCACACACAACATAGGATATCACATCGAGATGGTCAGCAGAGCAGACAGTATTGTCACTCATGACGAAGCAGCCAGGCGTGGTGCTAAAACTGTCCACATTCTCAGCGACGACACTGATGTGTTTGTGCTCATGGTCTGTTGGTGCTGGAGGGTGGGTATCACATGTCACCTGCAGATGTAGAGGTGGCTATGCATGCTCCCTCGGGTGTGACACCACCTCCTGTCCCGTTGGCAAAGGGCAGGTGTCCGCGCTCAAGGCCATGAGAGTAGTACCTGGTGACCTGCTTCACTTCATTGGAAAGGAGGGAGCGACTGATTTGCAAATCACAGAGGCAGTGAGGGTTTTTTTTTCCCGGCTCTGTACAGCAGCAGGAAGTCTGCATCTCTGAATGTCGCCAGATATGACTTATACCGAAAGTGCAAAACCCCCCCAGCACTGAAGACACTGCCTCCTACAGAGCACAACGTGCACCTCCATGGACGGCGTGCCCATCTACAGATGCTGCTTTGGAAACCAGCAGACCGCCCTGATCCACCAGCTGTGGACATCACCAACTTTGGATGGAACAAGAAGGAAGGTGAGAAGGAAGGAGGGGAAATCATCATGCCTGTCCTGGATGCAAGCCCCGTTGCTCCTCCTGCCCTGTTGGACATTATCAGCTGTAGCTGGGTTAAAGCCATGTACAACAACAAAGTGTAGCTGCACAGCTGCAGGCCTGTACCAGCTACTGCTGCTGCAATGGCTATGACAGTACATGTTGCAACCCGCTCACACACTCACAGCAAGAAGAGCAAGACGACAAAAATGTAGTCGAAGAAGAAGATGAAGACAGAGCAGATGATAATGTTGATGATGAATACTGTATATTGTTATATAGTGCAGAGTAGCAGAAGTACAAGGGGCTATTGCAGTGATGTTGATAGGTTTTCAATGTAGTGAGTCCCCGGGACCCACAGGTGGTGAGTTGAGTTGGTCCCTGGGAAATTCAATGGGTCCCGACTCCCCAGTTAAAAACAATGTATTTCTTTCTTATATTATTCCATTTCTTAAATTGTATTGAGTGTTAAACTCCTTTGATGGTGGTATGATATGGTTATAATAAACAGATATATTCATGTATGTTCAAAATGTCTCTGAAATTAAACAAATAAAATTCCAAATCTGAAAAGTTTATTGCAAAACAACTGTCACAGTGGCATGACATATGACATTCAAATCAAACAGCATTTTTGTAGCAACATAAATAGCACCAAAATAAAAAATTACTAAAATTCAAATAGTCTGCTGACCTGCAATAGGTTTTATCTTTTTCTTTGGTTTCATTACAGCACGTCCCCTAAACGTTAAAACATAATTGACACGAATGAGCACAGCATCGAGCAGTGGAAACGTGGGTTTATTTACTATGAAGTTCGTATTTTTAATTGTTGAAATTCGAGGTGTAGCAAGCTTTTCAAAAGTGCGGGGGATGGATGTGGTGGTGGTGTTTTTACAACAATTTTGGGTCGGGGGTGATGATAAATGACACTTAAATATTAAATCTGTGTCTATAATAACCACACCCTGACATGTAAATGTGACATCTGTCTTGATTCGTTTAATTATAATATAATATAATATTTATAATAGAAGTCTACTGCAACTGTACTTTTTTTTTTTTTTTTACCATTAAATGTTATTTTATACATTATCATATTTTATAATGTTCTGTCATGGAGTACATCACTTCACTGCTAATAGAAAAGAGAGCTGCTCACTGCCAGTTGCAGCTTCTTATCTTGATCTGCAGTCTTTGTTCATTTTTTGTCACGATTGTTATTATTAGTACTTACATTATCAAAAATCACAGTTACATGTCAGGACGTGGTCATTATAGACAGAATAAATATGTAACTGTCATATGTCATCACAGTAACAGCGTTACATACATTAGCAGCTGTAAACACATTAAAACTTTATCAAACAAATCATGTGGTTTGGTGTCGACCTGTTTACTGAACGTATCAGGAGTAATCAACGTTTATAATCATCAGAGAACGTTACAGACATTGTTTTTGGTTGCTCTCTGTTTCCAGAGAATTCACAGAGAAGCTGGAGAAGTTTGTGACATTTTCAGCCCGGATTTTTGTGAGGAGGGAATTAAACGCCTGTCCCAAATAGACGCCTGGTCTGTTAACCACTTAATGAACGTTGTAGCTGTGGAAAAAGGGAACACTCCGAAGGTATGTAGGCATTCTTGCTTCTTGCGGTAGAGGGCTCTTTCTAATGTTGTGTCATGGTGAGTTTAGAAGGCTATTACATGGTCTGGAAATAACTTTTTTGGGCTTAAAATAATCACGACAGTCTCAGCTTTCCAACAATGAGTATATACTGTTAAGATCTGATGCTTAAAACTATTAGCAAAAAAACGTTTTCGTTTTTACGAAGGGTAAAGTGTTTAGTGAAGGGTGTTCCTATGTTGGAAAGGTGTTCCTTAAGTGGTTAAGTGATTGAAACAAATAAACGCCCCGGCTATTATTGGGTATTTTACGGTAGATCCCGCCTCATCAGCACGAGCTGAACAATAAATCTAATTTAGCAAGAGAGGCGGGACTTAAGGCAGAACAGCCAATCATCAGCCGGTCAGTCCCAAAGCCAGTGTCATGTTTGAAGCAGCAACAGGAGAGGGAGGGGAAGTAGTGATGGGAACGGCAGTTCTTTTTACTGTACTGAATCTCTAGAATCTGTTCATTAAAATGATTCATTCAAAAGATTTGTTCACCGAATCGTTCAGTGCTCTCCAACTCCCTGAACTGATAAGCAGCCAAAGGATCTGTCATTCAGTTCATGATTCAGCCCTGAGGTTCACGTTCACTTACTGAGGGACGGTGCGTTCACAGACTATAGTACACAATCATTCGCGGGAGACGCAGCGCTGCTTTGAGTGGTATACATGCACTAAAATTATTACACGGTGAAAGTGTCCTCTGTGCACAGTAACATCACTTAACATGATACTACACAAATGTTAGCAACACAGCGCTAATTTTAGCAGTACGGTTACTGAACGTGAATCAACTCCTCTGCCCTGAGTGAGTGACTGACTGACACAGCGCCACTTTTGGCACAGTACGTGAACGAGAATCACGTCCTCAGCGATGTGAATCATGAGTGAGTGACAGCGCGAACGTGATTCACGTCCTGGCGTCCCTCGTTCGCGAACGACCTGCTGAGGACGTGAATCACGTTCGCGCCGTCACTTGAATCAGCGTGAACGTGAATCACGCTCGCGAACGTAAGTGACTTTTACGGCGCAGTAAAATCACTTAACATGATGCTACATGGATGTTAACAACACAGTGCTAATTTTAGCAGTAGGGTTACTGGACGTGAATCAACTCCTCTGCCCTGAGTGAGTGAGTGACACAGTGCCACTTTCAGTACAGTACGTGAACGAGAATCACGTCCTCAGCGACAGTTCTCTGTATGTGGTAGGTTCGCGAATCATGAACGAATCACAGCGCGAACGTGAATTATGTCCTCACAGTTCTCTGTGTGAGTCGCGGCAGTTCCACTCCCAGCCGGCGTGCTCGCGGCTGAGCTCAACTGAACTGAGAAAGGAACGAATCAGTTCTTGAAGTGATTCCGTTCACTTCGTTCACTCAAAGATTTGTTCGTTTGAATGACACGTTCGCGACCGACACAACACTAAGGGGAAGAGGAGGCAGCTGCAGTGAGCGCAGACTTAGTCACTTTCTCCAGCCGCAGTGAGGCGTTTGTGCAAAACTACAGAAAAACTGCAGAAAAAGTGTGGGTGTTGAACCCTCTCACCGGGAAAAGTGTGGGTGTTAAAACACACACATCCCCCACGGGTGCGACGCCCCTGGTTGAAATGAAATCAGCGGTGATGGGCTAGTTGTTTTGGTAGCGGGTAAATTAGCATGTCGCGATACTTTGTACAGGCGATCACGTCTGCGCCGAGTAGATGCGCAGAGGGTTGAAACAGCGCTTGTCCGGTCTGCTAACAACAAGGTTTCTTTTGTCAGTTACTGTGATTAAACACGCGTTGTTTAATGTTCACAGTGTATCGTTTTTCATGGGAAAAATGAGGTGCGTCCCCGGGACGCATGGATAGTGAGTTTAGTGCGTCCTTTCAGATTTTAATGCGTCAGGGACGCAGGACGCGTACCTAGCAACATCACTGCTATTACTTGATGAAAGTTTTCTAGTTTTTTGCTCTGATAATTTTGGGTATACTTCTGTTTTAAAATCTGTTCCAGGACTCTTGTGTTCTACCTGTAACTTGTATTATACTCCTCTCTCTATATTATTTAGCCATAGTCATAGTTTGAGGTGACATTGGAGGTAACAAAGGCAAGTACCATATCAGAGTGTAATGTTATGTAAATCAAAATGTACATACTCCGCATCATTTGGATAATTGTGTTCATAAATATCCTGCAATTTATTTTTATAGATTCAGTGTCCTCTAAAACATCTAAATTGACTCAAAATTAATCAAAACCGGGTGTTGAAATATGGTTTAAACTGCCATTTTGAATTTTGAAAATGTTGGATATTCCTGTCGGCATCAAATGTTGATACTTCATGGAGAGCACTTTAATCTCTGCCACCCTCACAGAAGAAGCACTTGTGAATATCCAGTCGTTGCATTTCATAATTTCATCGGCTTTCCCCCTCCAGATTCAACAGCAGTACATCTAGCTATGTACTGTCACACACAAATAGGATTTAATGTGATGTGATGCAGCCTAACATAAAACTAATGGCCAAACTATGAACTCCAAGAAAACCAAGATCTCTTAACATTTAAGCAATTTTTGCTGCCTTTTTCAATAATTCCGCCTATATTATACAGGGCTTTTGAGGTTTTTTGGGGTCCAAGATGTCTTGGTACTCTATTTTACACTTATAATTTGGAAGATCTACTGGCCTGCGCACAAATTAACAAAAGGAAGCTTATTCAGTGGTCTTAAAAGGCCATTACCATGAAAGTTTTACTAGAGAGGAAAAAAACTAAAAAACGTTTTTCTTGGATATTGTTTTGTAAGTGATTTGACACTAAATTTCAATATTTCAGCTGGGCTCCTAGGCTGAAATCATTCAGGAGATCCTAAAGAAGCTTCATGTCAAATTTGGTGCTTTTATCACCTCGGTAATGGTATTATTTGATTTGTGCACTACCCCACTGGACTATTTACAGTTGCCAATAGAAGTTGGCTAAAATACTTTTTACATTAAGGAGAGTCACCTGTTGATGTATGGTGTTGTGCCCCTCTCTCTCTTTTCAGCCTTATTTCTACTGACAAAGGAGAACTTCCAGCAGAGGTTAAAAACTAAATAATTTCCCAGTCTGGGATCATTAAAGTAATTCTATCTATCTAAACAACCCTATCACGGTTAGCACACGTATTGGCCGCAAAGATATTTCATTCGGGCTTCAACTAAAGCTTTCCCTCCAGGCATAGGAGTATTTTTTGGTGACTGGTATTCAAAAGAACTAAGATTTGTTTCTGACTTATTCAAAGATGGTAATTTCATGTCCTTTGAAAATATTCAGAAGAAGTTAAAAATACCAAATAACCACTTTTTTTGTTTTTCTCCAAGCGAGACATTTTGTAAAATCATGCCTTATGTTCCCAAATGATCGACCAATAGGTAAGTCCTGTTGAGAGCTTCCTTCTTAATTTTAATTTAATGTAAAGAAATTCATTTCTCTTTTATACGGAAAATGTATCTCTTGTAAGTCCGTCAATGCTGACAGAGCCAGGGAGCTATGGGAAAAGGACTTAGAGGTTGAGTTAAAGGCAGAGGTGTGGTCAGATGCTTTTATAGCTGCAAAAAATATTTACATGTAATAGACTCCAAGAGAGTGAATATAGAATTTCACACAGAGTACAGCGCACTCCTCAATTTTTACATAAGGTTAACCCTCAGATTTCCCCCTTTTGTGTGAAGTGTAAAAAAGAAGCAGTGACCTACCACCACTGTATTTGGCAATGTTCATTAATTTCCAGATATTGGAAAAATGTAGCTAAGGAGCTTAGCTAAATTTTTCACAAATCAGTTCCATTAGATCCAGTATTGTTTCTTCTGAGTATACCTACAGAACAGCTCTCTTTATCCACTGGACAGCTGACTTTATTGTGTAAAATTTTGCCTCTAGCAAGGCGATGTATTCTGTTCCAGTGGATCCAGGAGAAGCCTGCCTCAGTGCTATTCTAAAAGGTAACAGCAGAAGATCCAGTGGTGTGCTTGGTCTGTTCCCTGGTCTGGGCCTGGGGAACAGAGCCCGATGGGCTCTATTGAACAGCAGTTCCTTCCCGAGCACAAAGGCCTCCATCAGCAGTCTAGACACATATTAGGGATGGACGCTGAGGTTGAGTCCTCCTCCGGGACACTGATGACACAGATATTCTGGTGGCGCGACCTTGACTGCAATCCTCACACTTATCTTCCAATTTGACCATTTCTTGAGTGACTTGCTCCACTTTGTTTTGAAGGGTTACAATATCATCGGTGCAGGTAGACAGAGACTGCTCCATTTTCGCTACGGTACCCTTCATCCTGCCAAAGTTAACTCTTTACATTTTACATTTCATTATGTTTCAACTTTTATGTTGGGACAACGGTGTGCTTATGGTTTAGTTAGGTATAGTCACATTTTTGGTTCCCAAAAGTAATGCGACACATTTCATTTGACTTTTATTGCATATGCACTCAGATGCATATATGCACCCATATCCCAGTATCCCTTACTAATTTGGAGTAGTGTAGATTTGCTAGACAAAGACATTATGAGCATGATAAATAATACAGAATAAACAGTAAATTTGAAGCAATTAGTACCAATAAGGTCTCATTTATACATTGGTGTAAAGACCCCAGGAGTACAAGATTTCAGGTTGCAGACACCCCCCACTGCCCCCCTGACATTCAACCACCTCCCCCACCTGACACTCAGCCCTCTTGCTCCAATCTGTCCCTCTCCACTATCCAAGTGAGAAACAAACTGAGGAAAATGAAGGCAAAGAAGGCTAGGGGTCCAGACGGGATCAGCTCCAGGCTCCTCAAGTCCTGTGCAGACCAGCTGTGCAGGATTGTGGAGTACCTCTTCAAAATGAGCCCAAAGCCAATGCTGTGGAAAACCACCTGCGTGGTACTGATACCAAAGATGCCTCACCCAAAGAACTTCAACAACTACAGATAAGGTGCTCTGACTTCACACCTGATGAAAACTCTCGAGCGGCTGGTCCTTTTCCATCTCCACCCTCTTGTGGGTCCAGTTTGCCTATCAACTTGGCATCGGCATAGAACACGGCATCATCTTCCTCCTAGACAGATCACTGTCTCACTTGGAGAAGCCTGGAAGCACTGTGAGGATCATGGTCTTTGATTTCTCCAGTCCACACCATACAGCCTGCACTTTTAGGGGACAAGCTGGAGCTCACAGGGGTGGACCAACACCTCACCTCCTGGATACTCGACTACCTCACCAACCTGCCACAGTATGTGAGGACTCAGGACTGTGTGTCGGACACACCCTGTACACTGCAGATTTCTCCCACCAATCACCCCACAGCCATCTACAAAAGTTTTCTGACGACTCTGCTATCGTCAGCCTCATCAGGGACGGGGACAACAGAACCTACAGAGAACTTATTAAGGAGATGTTGTAGACTGGTGCCAGCAAAACCATCTCTAGCTCAACACGGGGAAGACCAAAGAGCTGGTGGTGGATTTCCACAGTCACAAACAACCCTGCACACAGGTGAACATCCTGGGAATGGACATTGAGATGGTGACATCTTACACGTACTTGGGAGTTCACCTGAACAATAAACTGGACTGGACTTATCACACTGCATCTGCTGAGGAGGCTCAGGTCCTTTGGAGTGTAGGGAGCACTCCTGACCTCTTTCTATGACTCTTTGGTGGCATTAGCCATTTTCTATGGAGTAGTCTGCTGGAGCAGCAGCATCTCAGCAGTAGGAAGGAGGAGACTTGATACATTTATCAAGAAGGCCAGCTTGACTCAGTGCAGGTGGTGGGAGAGAGCAGGATGATGGATAAGCTGTCATCTCTGCTGGTGAAGGAGTCCCACCTGCTGCAGGTCACTATCTCAGCACTGGGCAGCTCCTTCAGTGGCAGACTGATGCACCCCAAGTGTGTGCCGCAAAATTAACAACCTAGAGAGCAGAAGCTGAGACAACAACTTATGGTTTGCTGGTTTCCCAGAGGGATGTGAGGGTCAGGACACCCTCACTTTCTTATGTAAAGACCCTGGGGAGATAAACGGTGCATTCAGTGATTTTTACATCAAGCTCGATTCATCTGAGTCCCACGTTGACAAGCAGGAACTCGACGCGTTTCTGACTACCCTTGGTCTTCCCACCCTGTCAGGGAATCAGGTGAATTCCCTTCATCAGCCAATAACTGTGGAGGAAATAGCTGAAGTCATTCGTAATCTCCCATCCAGTAAAGCCCTGCGTCCTGATGGCTTCACAGCTGAGTTTTATAAGGCCTATGTAGATAAGCTTTCCCCATTACTTCTAGATATGTACAGTGAGGCTGCGGACATGGGTGGCTACCTCCCTCTTTGTCTGATGCCGTCATTTCCTTGATGATCAAAAAAGACTAGGACCCCCTTGACTGCAAAACCTACAGGCTTATCAGCCTGATTGGATGTGAGAGTACAATGTGATCCTCTCAGGCTGACTCAGTAAAGTGATTACTACACAGATACATGCAGACCAAGTAGGCACCATATGTTCTCCTGGCTCGGCTGATAACTTTAGACATCTTATTAATATAATGTGTGTTACGGTGGGGGTGTATTTCTAGAAACTAATCGCAGACACACAGGAGGCAGGATTGGGGGGACAAAAAGTGAGCATTAATAATACACAGCTGAAATACAAAAACCAGGTGAACTAGACAAACCAAAAATGAGTCACAAGGACCAAAAATGAAGTAGCAAATAAAAAGTGTATCAAGCTGCAACAGAATAGCAAAGTTCAAATCAAACGAGAAACAAGAAACCAAAATAAGAAACATACCAAACGGGAGGCACGAGGAATCACTGGAGGAAACACTGGGGCAGAATGCACGGTGGCAACATAGGGGAAGGCAGACCAAGATGGAGTGACAGGGAACATCAGGGAACGAACTGACAGACACATGAGAGAGAACAAAGACTATATACACAGACACATTAACAAGGGGACCAGGAACCGGTGGAGTGAGTAGGGAAAAGAACAGGTGAGGTAATTAATGGAAAAACACTGAGAGGGAAAAACACACAGGAGAAACTGAAAAGCAAGTGACACATAAGGGGAATATTATCAAAATCAAAGAAACACAAGAACAAGACACTGACTCGTGACAATGTGGGCCTCAGGTAGTAAACACTCCCCTGCAGCTGCTCTCTCCTCTGTCTCTGAGACACCGCCTAGCCATAGATGTCCCCAAGTGTACAGATGCATTTCTCGGTTACTAAACTGAATTGACTGTAAAAGTGCATTGGAATCCACAATTGATGCAAATTTACTACTATAAAATATACATTTTCGATTTATTGTAGAAACTAAATTTGAAGTATACAGTGTAAGCGAGGTCAAAACCAAGGTCAGAGTAAAAATGATGGTAGCAACCTTTTCCAGAAGAAGAGGAAAAGTTTCCAGTGAATGTTGTCCAGCTGGCAGACAGGTGCTAAGGGGTGAACAGAGGCAGGGAAGAGGTGGAGACCAGCACTAAAACTTGTACAATCTCTTTTTGTTTTTTCTTTCGCCTTTCGCCTCTCTGTGTGCCTGCCGCTCTGTAATTACACCAGCTGCCTGCGACCTGTGGGTGTTTTTTCTCTCTCCCTATTTCTGCCTCCCCTCTCACCTTTGTTTTATATCCCTCTCTTCTACTGAAATTCTTTTAATGTTCCCTCTCCTCCCTCTCCTCCCTCACTGCTGTTCCTTCCCCTCAAAAAAGTGTTGCACCTGCCACACCTATGGGCCAACACAGACTGTAGCTTGACTTAAATGGGTTATCCTCAATGTGTGCAATCATTCAACTGACTGTGTGTCAGTATTAGCTTAAGTTGTAGGAAAGATATTACAATTCTGGTGCCTCAACATATTTACCTGATGTACTATTCATGAAATCAAAGTTGTTTGAAAATCACTGAATGACTGAACACCAATGCAGGTGGGTGGGTGGGTTGGAGTAAACTGCCCAGTACAGAGACAATAGAAAGAAGCTTGGGAGGCTATTGTGACTTGTGCTTTCATGTCCTGGCTGGTTAGCCATTATCTCACTAACTAGGGTTTTTAGTATCACAGTAAGTTGGTGAACTAAGAAACTATGTAAGTGGTCAATACGTCACTACGCCTCTAGAACCCAATATTTGGCCAGGACATACGGATTGATTCTGGTAATGAACTTTGTAGAGATTTAATTAAAAGCAGAT
The DNA here is from genome assembly GCF_900880675.1 of Sparus aurata. Taxonomy (NCBI): domain Eukaryota; kingdom Metazoa; phylum Chordata; class Actinopteri; order Spariformes; family Sparidae; genus Sparus; species Sparus aurata. Next base: position 36,473,235 of record NC_044194.1, read on the forward strand.
TTAAGAAACTGCCTTTTTTTATTTGTTTTTCTATGTATAGTCAGAAAGAATGTCCTACCTTTTAGACAATGCCTCAGACATAGACATGAGCCCCTTTTGTCCATCTTGTTCAAGAGGAATTGATGCGGCATGAACTGCATAGCCATTCTGTATAAAACATACAAATATGAAATGGGGCTTCAGTGTTGTTCCACCTTTAAGTAAAATCAAGGTCTTTGTAAAAAGTGTGAGATGGCAGGACGGGACTCATGATCTTACATGTCTACATCTCTATCACTCTTGAATCACCTGAATGCTATCAAAAATAACACACTGGAGCAGCATAACGCAATGCTGGTGTAATGATGGGTCTTCTTCAAGATTTAAGATAAAGTGAATTGTCATTAGTGCAGGATCTCTGTTTAATAAGGGCTACTGGCTGAGACTGTGCTATAAGGTCTCAGGGAGGACATGTAAGGACAACAAGTTTCCAAACAAAAGGTGTCAATTGGCAGGACTGCCAAGGGCAAATACAACTTCAGTTAAAATTAGAATGGCAGCCGGGTGTACGATACTCTACAGACTGGACCAAAGATGTTTGCTGTGTTTTTGTTTCTGATTTTTGTGTTGTTCCTAGGGAACAAAAGCCAAGAGCCTCTGTTAATACTGGCTGGGCTATATTAAAGTTTGTGTTACTACTTCAGATGTTCAGAAGTATTCAGTTCAGAAGCATTCAGCTTTATCTTGCATTTATTTCTAAAAGGGTGAGGTACTAACTGAGGTTAATAGGGAGACAATTTCCGGTAATAATACATGTAAGCAAACAGGGACATTTTTGTGTCACAGCAGCCAAGAGAGGGAAGGTTCTGACATATCTTAAATATAACAAAGCAGATAATGCTTTCATTCAAGAGACTCACTTTAGGGGAGAAGAGGCAGCCAAACTGAAGTGGGGATGTGTGGATCATATCTTTCATAGCTCTTACTCAAGTAAGAGGAATGGAACGTGTACTGGTCAAGGAATTTAACGATGATGAAGGTAGAATAGTTTGTATAGAGGCAGTTATTAACAGGATAAAGATGGTGCTGTGTAACACGTATGAACCTAATAAGGAAGACACAAACTTTTTTACTGAGGTGAACAAGTTTTAGAGGAAATAAATGCCACAATTATTCTAGCTGGAGACTTTAATGAAGTAATGGATGTGTTTATGGATAAGAGCAAATTCAGTGAGCCGATAACTACGGGTTAGAGGGCTGTATTACACATGCTTTGTGAAGATTTAGGCTTGGTAGATATTTGTTGAATAGCAAATCCCAGAGAAAAGGATTCTTCTTCTTCTTCCACTGTCCACTGAAATCATATTCTAGGATACACTTCTTTTTTACTTCACACAATATTGTAGAATAAGTAATAGAGTGTAAAATGAATGCAATGGCCCTGTCGGATCATGCAGCTATAGAGCCAGGTGTTGATATTGAAACAGATAAAAAGAGAAAAGGTAGATGGAGACTAAACCTAAGCTAAGCCTTTGCTCTGACACTGAGGGAGGATCTTAAATACTCCTTTGATTTTAATTCAGGAAGCATGGCCACAAGGGCAATGGAAGTGGAAGCATCCAAAGATTTTATCCGAAGAAAAAATATAGGACAGGCATCAGAACAGAAAAAAGAATATGGGAATAAAATCAAGGATTTGGAATGTAAAATTAGAAAATTAGAAACTGAACTATAAAGAAACTTTTCAGATAAATTATACCAAACAAATTTAAATTTCGATTACAGGAAATGTATAATAAAAAGGTTGAATATGTATTATTTAGGCTCAGAACAACTTTTTATGAAGAGGGCAAGTAAACAAGCAAGTTACTTGCAGGAAACTTAAACAACAGAGCTCCCTCAATGTGATACCAGCAATTAAGAAGGGAAATAACTTGGTGTCATCCAGCAAAGAAATAAATGAGGTCCTAAAACAATTTTACAGGGAATTATACACATCGCAGGTCAGCCCAATCACAGACAAATGTGCCTCTCCCCCCATCATTTAATGAGGTTCTAATATCAATGATTCCTAAAAAAGACAAGGATACTACAGAACCCTTTAATTATAGACCTATAAGCTTATTAAATGTGGACTGCAAAATCCTTTCAAAGAATCCAGCCCTACGTGTATATTAATATAATATACACAGATCATGAGATTGAGATTGCCAGATTTTTAAAAAGTCTGAGGATCTGCCTTTACTCCTGTAATATATACTGTCCAGTGTGAGGTAGCTTGAAAGTTCATTCCACCAGTGCATTATTACTGGGGGTTCGGATTCTTTCCATTTTAAAGTTATACATTTCCTGGCTGCCAACATAGCAAGATCTACATACCTACTTAGAAGTTTATTCCACTTGTCAAACATACTAGTTATTCCCAAAAGACATAAACGAGGTGACAATGGAATGGATACATGTAAACATTGAGATATCAACTGGATAACAGAATTCCAAAAAAAAGGACAGTGAGTCACATGATCAAAACATGTGACAAAATGTTCCTTTTTGTTTCTTACAACGCCAGCAGAGAAATGACATCTCACTGTTCATTTTATGTAGTTTCGCTGGAGTGTAATAAATCCTTTGTATCATCTTAAATAAAGCTAGTTTATGCCTTAAATTGTAAGAGCATTTATGAACTTGCCTACTAACGTAATACCAATCCTCTTTCTGAATTTCCATATGAAGATCTTGTTCTCACTTTTTTCATACATTATCAGTATTTACTACAGAACAACCAATAAAGACATGATATAATTTAGAAATAACTTTCTGCTTGTCCTGCTTCTTAATGTTTAATATAGAATCAATTTCTGATGGTGTGGTTTCTTGAAGAGAACCATTTTTAATATCTAATGCATGTCTTATTTGAAAAAATCTAAATAAATGGGAAGGAGTTAATCCATATCTCTGTTGCAGCTGAGCAAATGAAAGTGTCATGTCTGTAGATCTGTTTGTTGTTCTTGTCTGGTGTTGTCTTGTGGGTTCTTGTATTTGATTTCCATGTCTTTGTATCTTGTCGTGTGTCTTTTGTTTTTCCATGCCCTCATGTGTCCTTTAAGTTCTCTGTGTATTTTCCTATGTTCCCTCTGGCTCCCTCTGTCTATTGCTTTGTTCCCTTCATGTTCCCATGTGCTCCTCCCCTTTGTTATCTCACCTGTTGGTCCACCTCACCTGTTCTCGTCTTGTCATCAGTGTCTGTGTATTTAGTCTCTGTGTTCCCTCCACTCCTGGTCTGGTCATTGTATGTACTCTGGATGTCATCTGTTTGTAATTGTCAGCCTCTGTCTCGTCCATGCTCCTGTCCATGTGCCTGCTCCTGTCAGTTCCTTGTTCCCCACGGTATGTGTTCTGGATTTGAGTTCTGCATTTTGCATTTTTGATTTGAACTTTGGTTTTGATTTGTACTTTGCCCAGTTTTTGTTGCTACTTTGCCTTGCTTTCTTTTGCTACTTTGCCTCTTGCCCCCGTTTTGCCTACTTCTGTTTTTGTGTTCAGCTTTAAAATAAAGCTCGCCTTTTGGTCCCCATATCCTTGCCTCTCGTGTGAAACTGCATTTGGGTCCACCTCCTCTATCCATAGTCTTCCCCTAACCCCCCACCTGACAGAATGACGAGACCTAAAATGGACCCAGCAGTTAATGGCCTGGAAATTATTCGCTGGTACCAGGACTTCATGACAAATCCAGCTAGCAGGGCTCGTCAAATTGCTGCTAGCAACCTTTTTTTTCAAGCCACAGCAAAGCTACCAACCGAAACCCACGCCACAGTCACAGCCACAGCCAAGCTACCAGCCCCAGCCCCCTGCTCCTCGGTTGGAGGACCAGCCGAGGCCCGTTCCTGCTCCTCGGTCGGAGGACCAGCCGAGGCCCGTTCCAGCTCCTCGGTCAGAGGCCCGGCCGAGTCCAGTCCCTGCACCTCAGTCGGAGGCCCGGCCGAGTCCAGTCCCTGCACCTCGGTCGGAGGCCCAGCCGAGTCCAGTCCCTGCTCCTCGGTCGGAGGACCGGCCGAGGCCCATGCCAAGTCCTGTCCCTGCTCCTCGGTCGGAGGACCGGCCGAGGCCCATGCCAAGTCCTGTCCCTGCTCCTCGGTCGGAGGACCGGCCGAGGCCCATGCCAAGTCCTGTCCCAGCTCCTCGGTCGGAGGACCGGCCGAGGCCCGTCCCTGCTCCCCGGTCGGAGGACCGGCCGAGGCCCATGCCAAGTCCTGTGCCTGCTCCTCGCTCGGAGGCCCGGCCGAGTCCCACGCCAAGTCCTGCATCTGCTCATCGGTTGGAGGACCAGCCAAGGCCAGTACCAAGTCCCGTGCCAAGTCCAGTGCCAGCTCCTCGCTCGGAGGACCGGCCGAGGCCAGTACCAAGTCCCGTGCCAAGTCCAGTGCCAGCTCCTCGGTCGGAGGACCGGCCGAGGCCAGTACCAAGTCCCGTGCCAAGTCCAGTGCCAGCCCCTCGGTCGGAGGCCCGGCCGAGGTCGTCTTCTGCCAGCGACCGTTCATCAGCTCCCAGGCCACCAGCTCCCTGCAAACCTCTGTTGGTGGTCCGGCCAAGACCCAGGAGGTTTTCCCAGCCTGCGGTACGGCCTCAAAAGCGTCTTCGCCTTCACTGCCAGCCCCCAGTGGGTCCCAGCCCAAGCCTTCGCCGCCGGCCTCCAGTGGGTCCCAGCCCACGCCTTCGCCGCCGGCCTCCAGTGGGTCCCAGCCCACGCCTTCGCCGCCGGCCTCCAGTGGGTCCCAGCCCACGCCTTCGCCGCCGGCCTCCAGTGGGTCCCAGCCCACGCCTTCTTCTTCGTCGCCGGCCTCCAGAGCGCCTTTGTCTTCGTCTTCGTCGCCGGCCTCCAGAACGCCTACGTCTTCGTCGCCGGCCTCCAGAACGCCTACGTCTTTGTCTTCGTCGCCGGCCTCCAGAACGCCTACGTCTTCGTCCCCGGCCTCTAGTGGGTCCCAGTCCACGTCCACGTCCCCTAGTGGGTCCCAGTCCACGTCCACGTCCCCGGCCTCTAGTGGGTCCCATTTCCCAGCCTGCGGTACGGCCTCAAAAGCGTCTTCGCCTTCACTGCTTGCCCCCAGTGGGTCCCAGCCCACGCCTTCGCTGCCGGCCTCCAGTGGGTCCCAGCCCACGCCTTCGCCGCCGGCCTCCAGTGGGTCCCAGCCCAAGCCTTCGCCGCCGGCCTCCAGTGGGTCCCAGCCCACGCCTTCTTCTTCGTCTCCGGCCTCCAGAGCGCCTTTGTCTTCGTCTTCGTCGCCGGCCTCCAGAACGCCTACTTCTTCGTCGCCGGCCTCCAGAACGCCTACGTCTTTGTCTTCGTCGCCGGCCTCCAGAACGCCTACGTCTTCGTCCCTGGCCTCTAGTGGGTCCCAGTCCACGTCCACGTCCCCTAGTGGGTCCCAGTCCATGTCCACGTCCCCGGCCTCTAGTGGGTCCCAGATCCAGTCCACGTCCACGTCCCCGGCCTCTAGTGGGTCCCAGTCCACGTCCACGTCTCCGGCCTCTAGTGGGTCCCAGTCCACGTCCCCGGCCTCTAGTGGGTCCCAGCCCACGTCCCTGGCCTCCAATGGATCCCAGTCCTCGCCTCCACCCTCCTGTTTGTTTGGACCTTGGCCCTCCTCCTAAACCCCCTCCACCCTCCCGACTTCACTTGGACTCATGTATTGAGGGACATCTGGGAGCTGTCCCTTGAGGGGGGGGTACTGTCATGTCTGTAGATCTGTTTGTTGTTCTTGTCTGGTGTTGTCTTGTGGGTTCTTGTATTTGATTTCCATGTCTTTGTATCTTGTCGTGTGTCTTTTGTTTTTCCATGCCCTCATGTGTCCTTTAAATTCTCCTGTGTATTTTCCTATGTTCCCTCTGGCTCCCTCTGTCTATTGCTTTGTTCCCTTCATGTTCCCATGTGCTCCTCCCCTTCGTTATCTCACCTGTTGGTCCACCTCACCTGTTCTCGTCTTGTCATCAGTGTCTGTGTATTTAGTCTCTGTGTTCCCTTCACTCCTGGTCTGGTCATTGTATGTACTCTGGATGTCATCTGTTTGTAATTGTCAGCCTCTGTCTCGTCCATGCTCCTGTCCATGTGCCTGCTCCTGTCAGTTCCTTGTTCCCCACGGTATGTGTTCTGGATTTGAGTTCTGCATTTTGCATTTTTGATTTGTACTTTGCCCAGTTTTTGTTGCTACTTTGCCTTGCTTTCTTTTGCTACTTTGCCTCTTGCCCCCGTTTTGCCTACTTCTGTTTTTGTGTTCAGCTTTAAAATAAAGCTCGCCTTTTGTTCCCCATATCCTTGCCTCTCGTGTGAAACTGCATTTGGGTCCACCTCCTCTATCCATAGTCTTCCCCTAACCCCCCACCTGACAGAAAGAAATGTCCCATTATCAAACAGACGACAAAATTCTCGGATACCTTCATCATACCATAATTTAAAAGTGTCATCCATACAGCATGTAATACTTGGGTTCTTCCAAATTGTAGAAGAAGGAGAAAAGAGAAATCTTACAGCATAACAGTTTATGAGACAATTTCCAAATGCCGAGGCTGTTTAAAATCACAGGATTCTTGGTAATTTTATCCACTACTTTAACTCAATGTATGGTAAATGTTCCAAACTGTTTGGATACATATCAAATTATTCTATTCTTTTCCATGAACATGAAATATTTTATAAACCATTATTTAAACTGGGTAAGCTGAGATGACAGAAAATAATAATAAAAGTTGGGAAGCTTCAGGCCACCAGATTCATATGGCAAATGTAACACTGACATACAAATTTGTGTGTTTTTTTTTTTTATTGTTCCATATAAAGGAGGACACTAAACTCTGTACTTTTTTAAAAAAAGGATTGTGGTGGAGTAGTCGGAAGATTCTGAAATAAATATAAAAACTTAGGCAACACAGATATTTTAACTATGTTAACTCTACCAATCAGAGAAATTGGAGATGACGGATTCTATTTAATTCCTCTGCTATTTTATTAACAAATAGAAGATAATTCAAATTAAATGTGTCTTCCGGTTTTCTCGCATTAAACATATCCAAATACTTAATACTTTTGGTCGACCATTTCCAATTAAGATGGTTCCTCAATAAAGTATGGTCGAAATTCAAAATTGGTATTATCTCTGTTTTATCCCAATTAACCTTGTAGCCTGATAACTTCCCAAATTTTTCAAATAGATATAACATAAATGGCATAGAATTAAAGGGGTCATGGAGATATAATAAAATATCATCAGCATACAGAGATATAACATGTTCCTCCCACCAGTCATAATTCCTTTAATATGATCATGAGATCTGATCATTGCAGCTAATGGCTCAAGACCAATGGCAAACAATGAAGGGGACATCGAACAACCGAGAGAGCAGAAATGGTTTAGAATAGTTGGTGTTTGTCTTTACAATGGCCATAGGAGAACTATAAAGACTTAATGACCAGTGCCGAAACTTAGGACCAAAATTAAACCTTCCAAGGACAGACATAAGATATTTCCTTTCAACTCTGTCAAATGCTTTTTCAGCATCGACAGAGAGAATAACATTTTGAGAATTTAATTCATTTGTATTGTAAGGAATATCAAAATACCTGCGTAAATTGTCAGTAGAGGTTCAACCATGAACAAACCCAGTTTGATCTAGATTAATAATACTAGGTAAAACCCATATAAGCTGTAGTGCTAGAACCTTAGCAATGGTTTTGTAATCTACATTAATAACTGAAATTGGCCTATAAGAGGCACAATGGAGAGGATGTTTATATTTGTTTAAGAGAGGGGTTATACATGCCAAACATAAAGACTGAGAGAGACAGCCTTTCCTAAAACAGGCATTGATAATAGCAAAAAAAAGAGGCAATAAATCATTTGAAAATTTACTATAAAACTCAATTGGCAGGCCATCTAAACCTGGTGATTTGGCTTTTTGAAGTATTGCCATAGCAGACAGGAGTTCTTCTGAAGATATATCTTTTTCTAAACTTTGTCTATCAACTTGTGTTAAAACAGGTAGCAAAATATTATGCCAAAAGGATTTACACTCATCCGGCTCAGATTGTGATGTAGAGGTATACAATTCAGTATAATATGATTTGAAGACACCATTAATTTGAAGATGGTCCACTGTAATGGGCCCATCTTGTTTTCTAATTTCAACAATTGTTCTATCTTCTGATTCCTTTTGTATCTATCTAGCTAGTGATTTGCCTGCCATTTCCCCTTGCTCTTAATAAGATAGCTTTGATTTCTTCAATGCCAATTCGCTAGCGTATGTATTAATGGAGTTATATTTCAATTTAAGATCATCTATCTGCATTAGTAAATTAGGGTCCTTGGTTAAATAGTGTTGCCTCTCGAAATTAACTATATCTTGTTCAAAGCATTTCAACTCATTTGTTGTTTTCTTTTTTAAAGATGAGGAAAAGGCAATTACACATCCTCTAACATAAGCCTTCAGTGTGTCCCATATTATTAATGGGAATGTTCCACTGTTTTGGTGCACCTCAGAAAAAGTTTCTAAATGAGCCTTCATATAAATTGTAAAATCCTCTTTTCAGAGTAACATAATATTAAATCTCCAGGGTTTGGGATTTGACAATAGTTTTACAAATTCTATTTCAAAACTTAATGCAGAATGATCTGAAAGGATCCTTGCATGGTAAAAGCAGTTTGTAACTTTTGAGATGAACTTAACTGGAATAAAGAAAGAATCTATTCTAGAAATTGCACTTATTTTTCACATGCTTATGCTTGTAACCAATTGCTTTAATATATAATTGTATTTATAATCACTTATCTATCATGCAAATATGCTAATTAGAATATTACATGGCCAAAACATGTATCAGGCACCAGTGTTCCTGGTCTAGGAGGAATACAAAGGAGTAATGGTCATTTTAAGGACCTGGCGGCTGCCATTTTGAAAATGGGGCCTTTCTTGGAGTCAAACTTTGATAAACTTTTAGAATGTTTTTTGAGTACATCTGATACTACTGTAAACTGAGAAACCTTTTGTTAAAATTTTTTCAGGGTCAAACCATATTTGCAGCTGACTATTAACACATCAACACAATTTGGATTTGGATCAACTTTCATTAATTGGATTAAAAGACTATATAAAAAACCCAAGGGCAGCATTAATGACCTCATCTCTCTCTGACCTCACCAGAGGTACCAGACAGGATTGTTCACTCTCACATTTATTGTTTAATATTGTACTTGAGCCACTGACCAGATCAGATGCAAGCATCAGGGGAGTGGAGAGAGGGAGGAAAGAGCACAAATTATTATTAAATGCGGACGATATTTTAATGCTGATGAGAGACCCTTTGAAATCTTTACCGCATCCAATCAGGTTATAAAATTAATTGGAGAAAATCAGAGGCCATGCCTATCTCTGGTATGTGTCATTCAAGTTAAGTGTCATGTTTAACTTCAAATGTGTGTCGAACAGTATGTCATATTTGGGTATAAAGATGGAACACTGAGGTTATGGCTATTTTGACATTTGAGCCTGCACTACAAAAAGTAATCTAGATAAGTTGGGAAAATTGAAACCTAAATATGGGGCAAGATAAGTGTTAAAATGATTGTTGCATCCCAGTTGAACCATGCAGCTATGATTTTGCCAGTTGCCATACCACCTCCAATTTTTAAACAATATGACTTAATAGTTAAAGAATTTTTATGGGAAGGGAAGAAACCGAGAATCGAAATGAGCAAAATGTGGTCACCAAAAGATAGACGGTCTGGGTCTACAAAACCTGAGGCTATATCATATTTCATTTGAAATTTCCAAATCAGCCAAGCATTGGATTAAGGACAGTAATTTGGATTGGGTTACCATTGAAAGTGAGATATGTTCTCGATTTGCCTCCATAAAAAGAATATATACTGGAAACAATGGAACCTCAGTGGTATAAGTCAGATGGATGACCTGTATAAGAATTGTGTGTTCATGTCATATACACTTTTGACTAAGAGATACGCCCTCACAGGGAAAGAACACTTTCTGAAGTATCTCAAAATGAAGAGCTGTTTTGAACAAGGGACTCAGAAATCATCACCCATTACAGACTTTTTCATATTGCCAGAAGAACGCCTTAAGTCCTCTATAGCTTACAGATTGACTAATGAACTACTCAGTAATAGTTGTGACAGTTTAAGAGGAATATGGCAAAAGGACCTGGGATGTTTGTTGATTGAGGAGGAGTGGTTAAACCTTTTGTCAGATACTGGTAAATTTGTAAGGGAGTCCAGAAGTATATTTACTAAATACAAAATAATCCACAGGTATTTCTGGACAACAACTAGACGACGTCTACTACGGGACTATCAATAATAACTTGTGTTGGAAATGTCAGGAAGAAAAAGGAACTTTTTTACATTGTATTTAGGACTGTTCACTCGTTCAGACCATTTGGAGCAAAATTCACAGACATCAGTGTGAGAGTGAGTGGCTGGGCAGGACGCTGCCAATATCCCCGAGACTGTGTTTACTCTGAGACAGATCACAAGTATACAACAAAGCCAAAGAAGAATTTTCAGTGGTTATGACTGGGTTAACCACAGCTGCCAGAACAGCACTCACTTATTGGAAATCAGCCAAACTCCCAGAAATTAGAGAAAGGGTTAACTATATGATAAAAACTGCCTCATATGAATCCATGTTGAGGATCAGGAGGAATGATGGAAACCACACTAAGGGACCAACATGGGGGGCTTTTTGGAATCATATCTCTCACATGACAGTGATTCTGTTAAATAAATAAAGAAGGTAACTATTAGGGAGAGATTAACAGAACCACAGTCATGAGTCAAGGTTTTGCATATTCTTCAGGTCATTATTATTATTATTATCATCACCATTATTGTGGTTGCTGCTCTCGCTGTTGTGTTATTGTTGTTGAGTAGTTTTTTTTTTCAAATCCTGCTGACAAACCAACCAACCAACAAACAAATGGACACGGGTGAAAATATGACCTCCTTGGCGGAGGTAATTACATTTTGAAATGGTGAATACACCACTCTGCCATTTTCTTGAAAACAGTCCTACAGATGCTTAACAACTGTAAGCATCTGGAGGATCAAATGATCTAACTTCTGTTGACAATGAAGTTGTAATGTGAAACTAACAACTGATTTGAACAGACTAGGATTAGATATCCACCCATATGCTGCAACTACTTGCTATCATGTGATCATAGATCTATACTTTTGGCTAGATCAAGTCTATCTATTTTGAGCTGAGCTGTAGCCACATCAAGAAGTAGTGACACAAGACAGGAATATTTTCCAAACAACCGATAGATTTAAAATTGCACTAATTGCAGGCTTATGACATGCACTCCCTAGAATTAAAGTATGCCCCCAACATTTATATACCAGAGGGTGTTCACCTGTTTTACAATTATATAAGTATTCAGATACTAGCATTTACTTCAAACATCTGCTAGTCTACTCTGTACCAAAATTTAGAGTTGAACCTCACAGTACCTGTCATCCACAGACTACCCCTTCAGCTGTCAGCTGTTGAAGCTGCTGGTGACAATATGTGGATGTATTGGTGCAGCAGGTCATGTATGTCCATGAAAATGTTTTCATATTCTCTCTTCAATATATATTACTGCGCTATATTGTAGTATCATAACAAAAAAATAAGAATGTGACATTATGAATTATTACAAAGTATATAATAATGAAAGGAAGGAGGTAAAGATGTTAAAAATGTGTTATGTGCTGTACTTACTTTAAATGATCAAGCCATTATCCTCAACTTAAGGACTCTCAGACTTGCTGTGTGAGACACCACACTATCTGTGGCCCTAAAGCTGTGACAGCACACACAACTTGTCTCAGACCTCTTCAGTGTTAAGGGTTGACTTGAGGGGGGAGGAAAGGTAAGTCAATGAACTACCCCTCTCAGTTCAGCAAACAGTGGACTACGATAGGTTAGTGCACACCAGAGTGGAGGAAAATGAAAAGGTGAGAGTAGACTTCAATTTAAGAGCAATTCCATCATCAGAGACAACTGTTTTCTCACTTTGAGCTTTTAGAAAGTCGCTCCCAGAGTGCATAAATCTTTGTTTTTTCATGTGTACAGGGCAAACTGGCTTGAGTCTTTCAGCAGACATTAATTCCATAGAAGACATGAAAGAGATCCAACTGTTTATTTTTGTTCAGGTCCTCACTGTGAACAGAGGTCTCTACAAACAGAGCAAATGCTAGTATGGACTGCACTCATTTTCTGCACTATAGACACACAGACACCAACGTACCAAGGTATGCTTCACACTGTCTTCATCAGTGTGAAACACAAACACACACACACACACACACACACACGCACACACACACACACACATATCAGTCTGCCTGCCAGTGTGTTGTAAGACTAGCTGGCCTAAGCCTTTTTTGAAAACTAAAACCTGTCATACAAGTAGCTGACTAAGTCATTAGCTCAGTGTGTATGTGTGTCGCAAGTGAGCAGTCAAGAGAGAGAGCCAAAAAGAGAGCACAAATGTAACGGTGAGTATTAGGTTTACAATGATGTAACAGTAACATAGCAGTGCAGATTGAACAGTTTTTTGTCGATGAATAAATACTACAACTGTTTGAGACCGAGGCCACAGAATTAGTAAGAACTTCCTTTTGATGTGTCAAATTCTCCTTGTGGCATCAAAAGGAGAATTTCCACTACCCTGACAACCCTAGTTGGGAGTCAAACAGTTTTCACACAAAGATGGGATTAAAAAATTAGTTGGTGTGGTTTAGACATAGTTTAGCTGTACCCTTTACACGAGAATAATGTATATTATTGAAAATAGCACTGTAACCAGTCAATGATTGACACACGAACTATGTGTTGTTGCCTTAACAGGGGTCACACACACACACACACACACACACACGCACACACACACACACAAAAGTATTTTATTTGCGGGCCCACTGCTGCTGTAACAAAATAATTTCCCAGTCTGGGATCATTAAAGTAATTCTATCTATCTATCTGTCTATCTATCTATCTATCTATCTATCTAAGCACACACGCAAACACACACTGAGTCAGAGGGTGTGTGAGATGTTTAGATTTGAATGCATTGATCAAGACACTGACGTAGTATTATTGACACTGAAACAAAATAAGAGTACCTCAAGGTTTAGTTTGTTTTGTTGTGAATTGTTGAATGATATTGTTCTTGTTGTTGTGTAGTGAATATGATGAAGCTTTTTATAAATGAAATACTGTAGGTTACAATGATAATAACAGGGCTGGTCTACAAATGTTCTTGGAAGACAACACAGGATACTTGCTAAAGCTCTATAACACGATGGTTTGATTATCAATAGAAACATGTTATTTACACAGAAAACAGTATATTAGCACTGATTGATATCAGTGCTAATATACTGTCAAGCCACTGATGCCAACATATCTAACTTGTTTGAAGCCAGTTACCTGAATAACCTTCGAACCAGATTGGAAGTCATAAATAATTTGTATGGCCTTTAAACATGATGTCACATGATGTGAAACATTTACTGTCTTTAAATGGAGAAGATGGCTATCAAATATAACAAGGATACTGTTTTACCCAGCCTTATCATCAAAGCAATTGGGCAAAAAGCACACAATAGATATCTATTGAGATGAAAAACAGAAAAGGATTTCACCAATACCTCCCATTATAAGCTGTCCTGGTTGGTGAATGGACCAGATGTCACATGGTGCACACAGAGCAGCAGGTTCTTCCCTGGGACTGGAGGTGTGTCATTTACTATATCTAAAATACACATTACATTTTGCCTCTTCCTCTACATTAATTTACCTGCCAGATGTACACACAATCATCAACACTTTACATTCCACACATAATGTAGTGTTTCTGCTTTATTTTGACATCCAGGAACAACTCAATCTAACCTCCTAACCATTCAACTCACTGGAGTTGATGTACACTCCACCCCTTGATTCTACCGGGCACATACCTGTGAGCTTGTGTACAACATGGTTTTGTATCGTCCTCCACAATGCTTCATACCCCACTGGAAGCATTTCAGAAGCTGAGCATGCCCCGTGCCTGCCTGATATTGTTGACCTGCTAAGATTTTACATATTTTGCAGAGCAGAGCAATTTTTTCTGAAATGGGTGAAATCATGAGAACTGTCTAAAATGGCTGGGATCGGGTCTGTCTGCTGTGTGGTGGCTAGACTGTACTGCAGATATGAACGCCAAGTTAAAATGTTCATATTATGTAATAAAATAATAAATAGAATAAATAAAAGCCAATTTATAAGCCAACTCAATCTCATATCAATATGTGCTCAATATTCCATCTGTGCTGTGTCACCGTTTCATTTCACACCCTGCAATGTAGGGGAGAGGGCCCGACTTCACTGTTGTGGTCAGTTGTGGAGAGCATGACAGCTGCTGAAATACAAGGAGGATGTCAGGATGTGACAGATGGCTGGATACAGGTCTGACTTGTCTTTCCTGGATATATTGATCATATTATAAGCATGTCTGAAAATGACCAGAACTTTGTTACGTGTCCTTACATTATCCAAAATGTTTTCAACAACTTTCAAAACAGAGAAATCCACAGGTTTATTCAAGGTAATGTTCATTCAAAATCTGGGAGCAACTACTAGGCAACCATTTAATCAACTCGCCAGACAAAACTATATACTGATTTTGTTACTATGCTCACAATCTTACCAGCACCTATGGTAGATAATGTAAATGTTGTCCTGGGGGCCACTTCTTCAACACAACAAGCAACAAGTAGCACAACAGTAGCATACTGTATTTATTAAGTTTAGGAACAAATACATTCCATTTCCACACAAAAGTATTTAAACTCACTGGATCCATTCTCTTTCCCTTTTACTCAGATTTCACATGACCTGAAATATGTGTATAGAAAAACGGCCGGGCCACCTCACCTCGGGCCTCCCAGTTCATGACATGGATTTTCTTGAAAGAATTGTTTTGAAACTTCTATTAAATTTATGACAACATGCAAAATCCTGAGGCTGTAATTCAAATACTTTTTGAGTTATGTTAAATTTGGCCCTCTGAGCTAAATTTCAACATTTTGATGATTCTGCTCTAAAAGCTACTAAAGTACCGGTACTCTAAAACTCACCAATCCCTTATTTTACACTGGTGTGGGTTTATATTTGTCCTGAACATCCAAGAGACCATACAGATCATTTACAACACGTTCACATTTAAATAGTTGTTGCTGAGTGGTTACCGTAATACGTTTTTTCTTTTTTTTTCTTTTTACCAGAACAAAGAGTCATTTTCCAATGCTCTATATATCGACTCCTTTCTTTCAACCAAATCTTAGTTCTGTGAAGACTTAATGTTGTTCTGTCACATCTAGAAATGATTACCTTCTTCATAGAGTGGTGCAGATCTCACTAAATATAGCCTCGGAGCTGAAACACACTCATTTACATGCACAGCTTAGTCAGATTACAGCCATAGTTCGACTATGCTACTCAGTCGGACAACTGCAGTTATACATGCCGGTGAGAAAACTGGATTATTGGCCAGAGCATTTCATACCCTGGTATGATAGGTGGCGCTGTACCCATTTCAACTAGTGGTAACAGAGCCACCTCCAGCTGACCTCTTTACGTCACCAGCAACAACAAAATCT
Organism: Sparus aurata; assembly: GCF_900880675.1. Taxonomy (NCBI): domain Eukaryota; kingdom Metazoa; phylum Chordata; class Actinopteri; order Spariformes; family Sparidae; genus Sparus; species Sparus aurata. The sequence continues at coordinate 36,488,912 of NC_044194.1, forward strand.
GTCACAGCATTCAAGAAAGATGGCGTACGAAGAGCGAGACGAAGCTACATCTTTGTACATTTCGTATATGGTGTACATGATAATTACACAAACTAGATGCACAATGCCGCTCTTGCTTGCGGTTATTTCGGAGGAAAGACGCCGCCGTCCTTCTACTTCTGGCACACTGCCCCGGGAAAAAAATCTCGAGCCTGCGCAGAACACAAAATCCAAATCCAATCTGATAGAACGTATACATGCAGGAGTAATGCGACTATCAATCGAATAATCTAGGTGTTTTAATCCGACTATGAGAAATCCGATCCGGTCCGATTTTAGTCAGACTAAGGTGTATACATGCATCTTAAAGATCCCATCATATTCGGACTAACCCAATAATTGTTTTTTCTCGAGCATCATGTAAACGCACTGACTGTTTACTTATTTGTATGTAGATAGTTAATAGATTATATATTGTCTTCAGTTTTTAGTAGCAGGAGTATTTCATTCTGTATTTCTAATATTTGACGGTATTTTGTCCTGTTTTTGATGTTCTAATCTGTCACTCAATCACTGCTGTAACAAGTGAATATCTTCCATGAATAACTTTTATCTTTACTAGGACCTACTCTTAACTTTAAGGGGAAAATCTTAGAAAAGTTAATACATTTAAGAATTGTTTTTAAAATTGCAACACTTGAAACAACTCTTTGTAGTTGGAAAGTTTATGAATATGGCCATTATGATTCATTGATTGTAAGTTTTTGAAGTTATTAACGTGCGGTTTTTCATATTAGTTGCATGATCGCATTTTGCTTGGTTTATCTTCTTGCTAGCGTAAAATAAATGTTAATTGGGATTGATCCAATTTCAGCCAAACGATTCTGAATTAGGTAATACTCAACGTAAAGCTGTAACCAGATTTAGCCTTCAAAACACTTTCAGCCATCATGCTGTTGCATTAATGTTTTTACTTTTTCCCAATGGCTAAATAAGCAAGGTAGTGGTACTTTCACATTAGTGAACTCCCTGCAGTGTCCTTTGCTCAAAGCCAAAATATATGAAAACTAGGTCTAATATATAAGGGCAAATATGCTTGCTTTATGAAAATGTTTATTCAACACTTCAAATCATGCAGGAAAATAAAAGGCTCCAAAAATTTCCCCTTACCCTCAATGGGATCAAAACATGGTGATGTCTGCTTTTGGCGAGGGGGGGCGGTGGGCTCTCTGCATCTGCCGTGTGTTTGGCTTGCAAATGATATTTGAGAGTGGACGTACTTCAATGGTAACTCATTTCATGTCGACAGTACATGCAGATAACTTTTGTCCTATCGACTAAACCATCTGGCAGTGTTTTGAAAGTGAAATTGCCGTTCATAAGTCCTTTCTCCATTTCCTTTCACTTTCGCTTTTCAGTCCACCGTGTTTTTCCCGAACGCCAACCCTGCTTCTTCTTCTGATTCCCTTTCTTATTCTTCTGCCACCCTCTGTATCAAGACTACAGGTGCCATCGACGGTTGGGTTATTAACGCGTTAACTTTGACAGCCCTAATGAAAACACAATAGTTATCAATCAATCTACACATTTCACAACAAATCTAAAAGTCCCTGATGTCCCACCTTCAAACACAGCTTCATTTGGCCATCTATGAAAAAGCTACTTGACCTCCCACTTTTCTATAGGAATACATACTTCCTATGGGCAATGCACTAGTTTGAGAAATTCAGGCAATAGGCACCAGCATCTGACCCTCTTTCAATTCCAATTCCACCATTTTCGGCCACCATCATCAACTGACCACGCAGCTATAACATGAAGTCATCACTTACCAAGATGCCATCCTCAACAGCATAATCCTCTGAACATTTTCTTCATATCTGACTAGATGGACTTGCTTCAAAGCTTTTCACACCTCCCTCAGCCTTTCTCTTCACTGTGTTCTGACTCTCTCTAGCTTCATCACATTCACCCATTCCATTCTCAAGATTACATCTTTCCACAGGTATACATCAGTGGAATTAAATTCCTTGTTAAACTGTCCTCAGGGGCATGGTGTCAAGCATTGTCTCACTCACATTTCGACATGTTAATCAAAAGTTTCTGTAAGGTCTAACCATGTCTTACACCAAAATGCTTGCCCCCCACTTCAAACCTCCTTGCTCACTAGGACAAGAATCTCCGACCACATCAATACAATTCTCGGATTTTGGTCTTCTCCTCAGCTTCCCTTTTTGAAGTTTTTTCCTAAATCCAAGTACATTGAGCGATAGCTCCCAAATTCTCCCTTCACCCCCTCATCCCTACCTCATAACCTTCATCCCTTCTTCTCTTGACCATAATTCTTTCATCCCTCTTCCCTTTCTTTGGAACCTTATATAGTATGCTGTAAACTATTCGAAATATCCATATTTTGTTTGTCTTCAAAATGAAGTTTCATAGCTAGGTTTTGGAATAAAGACCATGTCTGGACTACACCCACTTTCCACACAGAAGTGCACCTGATCTATTTCGCTCAGTTTTTTAGATCCCTCCCCTAAACCAATCTTTGTTTTGTTTGACTTTAAGAACCACTGGGGGTACTGTCCAAATTCCAAGTAAATTTTGACTGGGCTCCTTCACTAAGGGGTTCAGCTCACCAAGTTTTCTCCTGTCTTCCTACTTCCAGCTGACATTGGTCATTTCGAGCAAGTATGCAGCAGCATTCTTGATCAGCTGGAGAGACTATAGAGATTTATTGGGGCAGCCTGATAAAAGGGAGTGCATCAGTGACAGAAGTAGATTCTTATAACCTGTGAATTTTATAGGCAGTTAAATGCCATTTCAGAAGAGTTTATCATTAGTGTGAATTGAGGAATGAATAGTTACTGTATGCCACTTGGGTGCTCTGAGTACATACAATGTTTTGTGTTAAGCCAGTTTTAATCCAACCCTTTATCCTTAGCATTAGGTGAACTTGATGCTGCATGTTTGGTTGTATGTCTGTGTATAAGTTTTGACTTTATATTGTCTTTGAGATTAATGTTAAACTTAAAACAAATAGCTAACTATTAGTATGTATATGTATGCTAGGCTGCTAACCCAGATAACAGATCAGTTTTGTTTATATTGGGCCCCATTTTCGAGTTGAGCATCTTTAGTAATGTTCTGGCCAAAACTTCAAGTTTCAGTGTGGCTATAATCGCAGCTGGTGCTACACAGTCATATATTAATTTCTTATCTTTATCAGTGTCTGCACATAGTCACTACCATTTGCTTAAGAAATGATAAGGATTGGGCAACTTAGACAATTGATTATGGTTAGGGACATCAATCCTTACTGCCTGTTTGCTTCCTGCATCGGTAAACACCTTACAGTGAGAACATAAATCATAAGTAATGCTTAATTAATGCATTACATAAATATGCAAATACATGGTCGTGAATTTTTTGTAAGAGGAAACCAGCTAATTTGTTTAAGTGGCTGTGAATTAACGTTCCGTATTCATAATCTTTAAAGTCTGAACCACTTGCATAAAATCATATTGATTTTATCATTTGGTTGGCATATCCTGCATTACCCCTTTAATTTAATAATCAAATATTAGTTTAAGTATTGGTTAAGCATTATTCAACTATCTAATGTGTTCCCTTCTTGTATTTCTGATACCCATCTGGATAACACTTCACCCCAAGTAACTTTCCAACGACATTAGAGGGTAATGTGGCTTAACCTTAACCTTAACCTTAATTTTCAGGCACCCAATTAGCCAGTCAGGTGTGATGATGTGAAGTCAGTATATTTTGCTCTCACTAAAAATGGTGATACAACAGGAATAATTGTTGTGGTTTCTAAAAAAAGAGACATAAATAAAGCAACTGATTTTCCTGTGTACCAGGTCTGAAATGGTACTGTAATGGAAATGGTTCTGTATGTTTTTCCCCAAACAACGAAGTCTCCACCAGCAGAAAGTGGTTTATCAACATGCACATCACGCTACTCACATTCAGATTGGCTGTGACAAGTGTTTGATGCTGGTTGCCTCTGCAGTTGAGCATGTTCCTTAGTGATGTAATCCTGCACAATCCTGTGCCTTCTGTTTTTAATACTAATCCAGGGATATACTACAAATCTGAGTTGTGGTAAGTATACTGACCATAATGAGTCAGAATCCTGATATTACAACACGAAGATGTCTAGAGTTTAAATGGCTTACATTTGAATCTGATTTGTTTCACCATCTAGGAGATAAAGCAAAGGGAAACAGAGGTTTATTACAAAATGTACCTTTATCAATCCATTAATACCCCCACTACAGCATCAGAGAAGTTGAGCTAGATATTCACCATTCTCTGTCAGTACAATAGGTGCCTGGCACTTATTTGTAAAGCTTTAACCTGCTGTTTATCAAGAAGCTGAAATAGCAAATACATCAAAAATGTAACAAATTGCAATTTAATCTTATTATAATAGATTTAGTGGGTTTTTTTACTTTTTGAAAACTTCTAAATTTGATGTCCAGCTGTAAATCAATTACTAGATCCATGATGTGTGAAATGCAAATTACTATAATCTGATGAACAAAGCATCATTTGGCCTACTTCATCGCAGAGTCTGTGTGCTATGCGCTGTGTATATGCTGTGCATACGTGTGTGTGTGTGTGTATGTGTGTGTGCGTGCGTGCGTGTGTGTGCGTGTGTGTGTGTGTGTGTGTGGTTGTGTGTGTGTGTGTGCACGCATCATGGCATACACCATTGTTCAGTGAAATCTGTCTGGCCTGTATTGTCCTTATGTGATGGTATTGTTGCTGGTATTGTTTAAGCCAGTCAGTTTGTACTGAGTTCCTGTGTATCTTGATGGCCATTATGCTGCTAGAGCCAGGCCATGTCAGATCGATCGAAGCGTAGGGGAAACAAAGAGACAGCACAGCTTGGCTTGAACTATGGGGTAATGGGCTGAGAAAAAAGAAAGATGATGGGTATGAGAAACCCAAATGCTTAAGCTGGATGGGTAGAGGAATCATATGGGTAACAAGTGACACAAAAAGAGTGTACTGAGAAAATACAAAGTAAATCTGCATAATAGTCCATTCCACTTGATTCCACTATTACTGGGTCTGAGACATGACAGCAGTATTTTTCTCATGCCTCTGAAATAGCAGGGTAAAAATTATTAAATGCTGGTTAAAACAAAGCAATTTTTTTAGTAACCAGGAGGTGGTCAGTGGCAAAGTTAATCCATAGCGCATGTCCAGATCGTCAACTTCAACATCATACACATGACTTTTCTCAGCAACATCATTCTCATGTCCGTTCCCTGAAAGGTTAGCACATGGACCATCAGAGAACTGATTAAAATATTCCAAGATGGCACCTTGTCCTTTTCAGTTAAAGTTGCCGATCGGGGGCATATGTCTAATAAGTTTGTCAGACTTCTTCAAGTTCTAACATTTTTGGGCCCATAGACCATTGGGCACCCCAGTCCGTCTGTGGTCTAGCTAAATGAGCGCATACATGGTAGGAGACTTCCACTGAATGGCAATACATGATTTACTAGTACAGCCCTTATAAATTTGTTGAATTATTTTTAAACTTATCAACCTCTGTCCCATCAGACATTGTGACATGCAATTCTCGGAAAGCACAGATGTTACACATAATATAAATAATGGCCCTGTTCTATTCAAGTATCCCACTAAGCCATAGCTTATGTGACTATGAATCAGCTTGCAAATTACCAGAATCCTACTGTTAGGTCAGAATGGCTGTGTCCAATATATCACCCTTATTCACTCAGTCACAACTAGGGGTGCCATTCATAGGGGTGTCGCAACATTGCAATATTCACAATAACTGTGACTGTCATGTTTATATAAAAAAGAAATCGTTATTGTGAACTTGTTTGACTTAGATAGTCAAGTAGTGAAAAACTGATATCATGACAGCCCTAATTTGGCTTAAATAGCTGAGGTTTAGGCCTGATCAATAATTGTCTTTCAGGTTTATCTGATGTTGCCTTGTTGAGGTTGTATCTGCTGTGAAGGAATTTTCCTTCTTAGTTCTTCACTATCTGTCAGCTGCCTTTGATAAAACTGAAGTAAACAAGCCCTGTTTCTGTGGAAACGAGTTTGGTGCTCTGACACAGATAGTAAATGCATTGAAGTTATTCCTGTGGGAAAAAGTTCTGGGCAAGTTGAAACATACTTGATCGATTAAGCCAAGAGGTGAAGTGAGATCTGGGTTTCTTCCCCGAGTCACTAAGCATTACAAAAACATGGTTGGTCAGTACCAATGATTGTCTTGGAGTAACATTAATTATGATGTCATCCAACCTAGTGATATCAGATTGTGAATCATTTTGTGTCATCACCAGTGTTGGGCACGTTACTTTTAAAAAGTAATTAGTTATACACTGAACAAAAACATAAACGCAACACTTTTGTTTTTGCTCCCATTTTTCACGAGCTGAACTCAAAGATCTAAAACTTGTTCTATATTCATAAAAGAGCCATTTCTCTCAAATATTGTTAACAAATCGGTCTAAATCTGTGTTAGTGAGCACTTCTCCTTTAGTTGATTGGACGGCTCCGTGTCCTTCTTTGTTAGCGGAGCTCACATTAGCCACACCTGTCCTGCTGTCATCATCAACAGTGTCAACAACGGTGTTTCTGGCCACTAGTTTTGTAGAAGCGTGTGCCGCTGAGAGATGATTCATTAGATTAGAGTTGCTTACAGCGGACGTGGACAAACACTTTGCTCTGGGACATAATGTACACTTCACATGTATGTTCTTGCCTTTTACCTCAAGGAGATTAAAGTAGTGTCTGTACTAACACTTTGAAAACACCAACTTTCCCTCTGGACTCGCCATTGCTGCAGCTCACCTCTGCTAAGTTTGTGTGTCTCAGGCTGCTGTGTGCGTGTGTGGTTTGTGTAAACTGACACTGCCTCTGATTGGCGTACAAACTCTTACTCCTTAGCCAATCATCATCACTTATGCAGCTGTCTCACCCCTCCCTCCTCCCTCACCAAAGAAAAAACCAACAGCTTTGCAGCTCCTGTGGCTGAGAGCCAAGTCTGATGACAACAGTTTCAATGATTAGCTTCAGTTTATAACACGCCACATTTAATTTTTCGGTAACGGTAATGGCGTTGTAACGATGGAAATAGTAATTAGTTAGATTACCTGTTACCTGTTACTGAAAAGAATAATGCCTTTAGTAACACCATTTATTTTAACACCATTATTCCCATCACTGGTCATCACTTACTGGTGTAGACTTGCACAGTGGTAACTGTCACATTTGCAAAATGTGACTCAACACATTGCGGGATTGTTAGCAGAAAGCAGATTACATGTACTACAGACACTACTTTGTGGATATCTTAAGGGTACAGCATAGTGCATTTAATTTGTAAATATAATGCACTATATAGTAAACAGGGATATTAGGATGCCGGTTTATGGATCAAATTGTGATAATATAAATTTAGATAATAATTTTACTGGGGGCTACTTTGTTTTGATCATAATTGTATTTTTAGGTCAATATTCATAAATTTGATGTGCAATACCAAGTCCAGCAGCCTGATTAGCATCTGTTCCTGGAGGCTTGGTCAAGATCCGTGTCTCCCTGTCAACAATACAAGTTTGAATGTGAAGCAGACAAAGGTTCGACTATTTGAGACGTAGCCTTAGCCTTAGCCTGACTTAGCCTTAGCCTGACTTAGCCTTAGCCTGACTTAGCCTCTGATGGTAGGGGGAGGTGTGATGAAGCATTTCTGAGCGTGAGAAACTTAACAATTTTAAGAAATCTTAAACGCATTATATCTCGGGCACCACGGTTGCTCAGTACATGTACATAGGCTGTGTCCTTGCTGTACAGGGTTTGTATCCAACCTGTGGCCCTTTGTTTGGGTGTCATCCCCCATCTCTCTCACCCTATTTCATGTCACTCTTCATGTGTACTATAAATAGAGCCAGTACATTTGTCGAATGACAATGACTAACACTATGATGATGGTGATGATGATGGCAATCAAAGGAAAAAAAACTAAATAATGAAGTGATTACTTTAATTTGGACATAGTCAACAATGACAACAAACATGTTGATGGTGGTGGTGGCAGAGGAGAGTGGCCACCTCATCAGAAGTGTCTACGAAAAGCTTGGCGTCAGAGGACACCGCTGCTTCTTTGGCCTCAGCGGGTGGCATGGCCTGCTTCATAATCAGCTGAATAATGTCATATAAAATTAATGTGTCTCATCAAGCATGTCCTACAGCATTGTGGTAGACTGGATTTTCTTTTTTCCCATGCCTTTCCTACACACACACACACACACGCACACACAAACACACACACATTTTCTTTTGGTTGAGTGTAATTGATTTGTCATTAAGTTTTTTGTTTTATTTTCTCGGTGCACTCGATTAAAGATGATGAAATGTTGTTAAAAAAAAAAGATGTGTGATTGATCATGAAGTTTCTCCCAGGCATCAAGGTCATCCCCAACTCATCATTCATCGGCCACAATCTACAGTCCACACTAACAGATCTTGACACAGTGGACAGGTTACTTCACAAAGACGTTAGTGACGGTTTCATGACCAGTCCATTTTCCAGCCCCCCTCTGGAAAAAATTGGCTCATCATAGACCGCTCTTCCCCCCACAGCACAACCACACCAAGCATCATCAGTCTTATCCCCAGCCCAGATTGTTCAATGCATTACACCAGCACCACCCATGTCATTAACCTCCTCTGTCTCACTGGCTATAGCGCTTGGTTGGCTAAAGCAGATATCACCAGGACATTCAAGGTTCTGCCCATCCATCCAGATTTGTTGTTACTTTCTCTCTTCATGGAACAGCATTTCATTTCCTTCTTCTACGATAACCAAATCACCCAGCCAGAGGACACCCAGCTGTACACATTCTACTGCGTTTGGCCCTCAAAACTCTCCTCACTCTTTCCTTCCTCTGTGAACTGTGAACTGTATCCAGTCATAATCAACACACTTTATTCACAAAATGAATCCTCATCCATTCACTGCCGTTGACATCTTCAACAAAGGCCGCCACTTCATAATCCGCGCATCTCACATTCGCGGGCACCAAAACCACATCACTGACTCCCTTTCGGGTGTTAGATCCCGAGCTTTACCCCTGTCCAGGAGGTACTCGACCAGCTCTCCGTTTAAAGGGTTAGATCCCTAAACCTATAAAAGATTGCTAAAAAGTGGGAATTTTAATAGGGATTGCTTAAGCTGGTGGTGAGGAGACTCGCCTAGCTTCTAACAGCCTGAATCCGAACATCTACCCTGCTTCCTCTGGTTTGGAACCTGACATGAATAGCCCTTGAGTCAGATACGGCCACCAGCCACGCCCATTATGGCAGCTCTCCTCTAAATGATCTGTGCACTTGGTATGGTGCTAGGTTGGATTTTAAGGGCTTTTGGTAAACCCTAAGGGACTGTTTCAATTTGGTAGGCTAGAGTAACCTTTGAGAACCTTTAAGATATTATGCACACTTAACACCCGACTTTTACTTCCATCAGACATAAAGAGACATAAAATCAATGTCCACAACTTTAACTTTAACTATATTATGTAGGTTTTATTGCATAGACTTTAGCAAGGGCAAAGCATACAGTGCAATACTTATTTCAAGTACTATCAATCATTGTCAAAAATCGTTATTGATAGATCACAATACAGTAAATAACCAATTAAACTGAAAGAGCTGAGGCCTGGTTAGAAATACTTAAATGTAGGTGAGATGGAGAGGGTCAGGTCTATCCATGGCTTGCCTTTCCCTTCCTGCTGAAAGTCCAAGTCCTCGAGGCAAATCACCACCCCGGCCGAGTTCTCGTAACTTCCTCAAAGTCCAAACTTCACGCCAACAGCATGAACAAAAGTACTCCAATATCCAAATTGTAATCCACAGCATGTTGGCAAAAACGGTTAATCCGTTGTGCTCTTAATTCCTTGGTCTGTTTCTGCTGAAGATTTCTTGAAGTCCTTTCTGCGATGTTAAGGCTGCTCAAATTCTCCGTCTCAGGTGTTTCTTCAAGGCTTGAGACAGGACACGGGTCTCATTTCAGAAATTCAAATCCTTGGGTGCAGACACGGATCTGCACCAAACACCAGTCCCTCAGTTTTCATCTTGAACAGTCTGTCTCCTAAAAACCTTTCATCTTACTATTCCTGATGGTGCAGTTTCAAGTCATTCCACACCTCTCACAACTACCTTTCCCCTTGAACAACACTGTAACATTAACCAGCTTCATCACCTACGCCCATACGCCTAAAAATCAGAACTTCAATAACTCAGCAGCATCAACTTCTTCACCAAACTGCTCGCTGGTGATCCAGGCGCCTGTGTTTGTGTTCACCCCTACCGCATCCAATCTCGAAATGCGACCCTTTTCAGCATCTCCAGAATCGCCACATGCTTCTGGTTCCACCACCATCTCTGCCAGGTTTTATCTAAGTCAGGGATTTCTCCTTCACTATAGTTACTCTTTCCGTATAGGCACTGCTACTACTGCTTCAAGACAAGGAATTTCAAAGCACACCATCAAAGTTCCTGGTCGCTGGTCTTCCCATGCCTACGACAGCTACATCCAAAGCCACCTCAGCGATGGGATAGAATCCCATTGTTTGGCAAAGTCTTGTGAATGCTGATAGATGTATTGTCTGGCATTGTCAGGGAATAGGGTGTGTGAAGTGCCATACTCCGAGAAATGTCTCCTCAGTTTAGAGCTCACAGCTGATGATGTCAAGTTGGGAAGAAGGTCAATTTCGAACCATCTCGAATGTGAATCAACAAGGATTTAGTAGTGCTTGCTATGCTGTTCAAATATGTCTGTGGCCACTGTGGACTATGGGAAGTTTGGAACCTAATGGAGATGAAGAGGTTCTCTCTGCTGATGGTGTCTGGTGCTGTTGCACACTGATCATGAGAGCAACTCCAAGTCCATAACATGATAACTGGTAACTGGTCAAATGCCTCCTGATGCTGCCGAAACCAACACATGCAGTGTCCTTAATGGGTCTGTTTTCTCAGTGGTATACCAATTTCATAGAAGTGTGATATATATTTGTGCAGGTTGTTGACAATGCCAAGGAAACGCTGTAGCTGTCAGCTTTCAGGCCTTCGGTGGTGAAGATGTGGCCCACTTAGCCTGCGTGGTTCAGGCGAAACTTGCATTTTTTCTAGATTCAATCTGAGGTTAACCTCCTCACTCTTTGGATCACCTTAAGTTGGCATCATGCTCAGCTACTCCACCGCCTCCAACGATGATGTCGTCGATGATGACTGAGTATGGATAACTTAAATACAGTTGCTCCATTGTGTGCTGCAACACCTCACTTGCTGAATTTATGCTGAAAGGCATCCTCAGAAATCTGTAGAGCCCGAATGATGTACTGAATGTGTTCAACAGTGAGGATTTCTTGTTGAGATGTGTCTGCCAGAATGAGTTTTTGGCATCCAAAACAGTGAACAATGTTGCTCCTGACATCTGAGCTGCTACCTATTCAATGCTGCGCATGGCATGGTGGGGACTTTTTAGTGCTGTGTTGAGGTCTTTCGGATTGATACACAGTCTGATTTCTGCTTTATCCTTCTTATGTGCAGCTAACATAGAAGAGACTGTCTGTGGGCTCAGTGACTGGTGTTATAATGCCTAGGTTTTGCATGTGGTCCAGTTCAGCTTTGACCCTGCCTTCCATTGCAACTGGGATGTGGTGATCTGGCTGGATTACAGGCTGAACACTGGGATCCACTGTCATGGAGTATGTGATTGGGGGTTCACCAAGCTCATCGCTGAACAGGTCTTTGTACTGTGTGAGGATGTGTGTGTTAAAGTCTGTGTTGCTCTCCACAGTGACTTGGTTAACATTAGCACTCATTTTCATGATTCCCATTTACATGCACAAAATCCTAGCAGTGGCTGTACATCTTTGTCCACAATGAAGAAGGTCAATGAGTGGCACTGTTCTTTTTAAGAAGCAAGTTGTGTAACTCTGCCAGTGGTTTTAAGTCTGGAGCCTCCATAAGCAACAAGTTTTGCTGCTTCAGACAAATCCGTCATCCTCCTCACTGTCTCCATCTGCATAGAATGTGTCATTTTTGCATGATGCGGGCTGATGCAGCCACTTCACGCATAGTCTGTCTGAAAGTCTATCTGTGTGGCACAAGGCTTTGCTTTGGCTCTATAGTTAAGATTTACAGTGCTTTTTGTAGTGGTTTAATTTTTTGCAAATGTAGCATTCTGTTATACACAGACTTCACTGAATTAGCACTGGTGGCTTGGTTGGCTAACGTCTTGCTACTCTCCTCCGTCATTTAATGACTGCAGCAGATCGAAATGGCTTTGGCAAGTGTTAATTCACTGTCTCTTAACAGAGATTTTAACATAACTGAATTTTCTTTGCAGGCAGTCAAGGAATGGTGTTGGTCGATGGCGCCTGGTCCAGCGCAGTTGAGGGGAATATAAGCCCGTATTTTCAGTGGTTTGTCGCTGTGTAATGTAGCCACAAAAATATATATAAATCGTATATTTATCTTATTGAAAATCTGCCAGTACTCAGCAATGTTGTCATCAAAAACAACAGGGTGGGGTCTGCAAAATCCTTCTGCCATTATGTCCAACCCACATGTGAGCCAGCCAGCAACAAGTGTCCGACAAAAAAGGCATAAGACTCAGAGGCGAAAAGTCCATACTGTCTTCTGACACCATGTGTATGTGAGTCAGAGATCACATTGATGAGCAACATTCAACTGGTTTATGATAATCAAAAGCAAAGTAAACACAGGCAACAGTCTGACTGCTCTGCGTTTAGCCTAATGTGAAGCTGACTAGCCTAGACACCCAGGTAGCCAAAGGTAAAGTGGCTCATAGGAGACAAAAAGAACATTATTCTGACAAATTATCTAGTTTATTAGGTCAGTTAATATAGTCCAAATAGAGCTTAAGAGTTCCTTCACTGGGACAGTAATAAACTGTTTTACAACTATAGTTGACCTGTGCATCAGGATCTTACACTTCTGTGACAAACTCACAAAAATGTACCTCTCTGTATGTGTTGTACTGCACACCATATTACTGCAATGGAACAACCTGTCTTGGGTGAATTATAGGCAACATTTGTCCTGTAGAGAATGTAGTAGTGTTGGGGTAATTGACATCCAGTGAATTCAGACTCTGTATCTCAGATCTATGTTGTTTATATGCCCACTGACTGTGTGGACATGACCCTATAGTGTTCAGTAAATGGCTCAACTCAAACGAGTAGTACATGATTACACAGAGACAAGCAGAACATAATTGGACAGCCGGCCACAGAGTTATATTCACATACAGCCATGAACAAACACCCTCAGAGTGAGGCTGATGAGACCATGGGGTCTACTGTATGGGATCTGAGGTACAGAGACAAAGTTGGTGTGCATCACTGATGAACACTTTCCTGTTTTTCAGAAAAATTACATGTTACACATTTCTAACCTGTATCTGTTCTTTCATATCCAGTTGAATATTTTTATTATCACAGACACTTTTTTGTGTTATTGATGCATTGTTACAGTGTTATTGTTGATGGAATGGTTCAACATTGTTGGAAACACTGATTAATGCTGAAAAGCTGGAGGAAACAGCCAGCCTGGCTCTGTCAAAAGTTTGTTACAGAGATTCACTTGTGTAATTTCAGTCATATTTGTTTAGGTTGATGGAGAACTTCATTTCAGAATGAGCCAATAAAATCTTGTGCAAAATGTCAGCAGAGCAAATGGTCACACTGAGCCAAACAGCAACCTGCTAAACAACACAAGAGCAACACAAATTATTATTACATAAAGGTCAAGGAGAAAATCTATGATTTTTTAAATACATTTTTTAGAACAGTAAATTACAGTAACTATGTATAATTTTTACATCTTTTTTTCTGTAAAAAAATGGATTGCTCCTCTTTTGAATAGAAATATGCAGGAATTTACACTACAGTCAATACTGTAATTTTTGCATCTATGTTTGGTAAAAAAAATACATTTTGTTACTAACCTTGTGTTAATAACAGACATATACTGTAATGTATAACAGCTGTTAGCAACATTGTAAATTTTGCATTTATGTTTTGGAGAAAATAAAAATATTTACAGTTTGTGGCCGTAAAATGTAGGCCACTCTGTTTTCCTAATATTATCAGGTCTTCACAGTTCTTCAGTTATCACACATTTCCATTTTCATATTTCATCAAGCAACTCTCAAGAGTGGGCAGATTAAAAGGTCTGAATAAATAGGAAAACTACGGAAGAGGATTAGGGCCACGTGAATTTTTTTTTTAGTTCTGACTTTAAAAATCTTAGAATTCTGAGAATAAAGTCAGAATTCTGACTTTATTCTCAGAATTCTGACTTTTTTCTCAGAATTCTGACTTTATTCTCAGAATTCTGACTTTTTTCTCAGAATTCTGAGAATAAAGTCAGAAGTCTGCACATGTAATTTTTTTTTGAGTTCTGACTTTAATCTCAGAATTCTGAGAAAAAGTCAGAACTAAAAAAAAAAATTCACATGTGGCCCTAATCCTCTTCCGTAGAAAATACTTTTTCTTTTTTGCCTATGCTGTTCTACTCTTGTTCTTTTGACACTTCAAAGACCAACAGGTGTATGTCTTGGTTGTAACTCTGTCAGTACTGTCCCATAAAAACAAAGACATGTAATGTACAGCTTCACAGGTTTACGGTTCCTTGACCCACACTAGTGGATCTAAAATCAAGTTCAACAAAGGTCAAAGTTAACATATCTTAACTATGTTTAGATAACCAACTTTGACATTAGCTAACGTCACTCTTACAGCTACTGTAACTGTAAGTTAAACTATTATTGCTGCTCTTGGTAGCGGTAGCATCATGACAGCGCACACTTGCTTCAGTACCACAGTGTATTATTATTACATGATCCCATTCCATGTTTACCTGCTCACTCTCCGTATGGGGCACCGATAAGTTGCGCATGTTAAAATAAACAGCAACTTTTCGCCGCATTTAGCAACAAACCACGATTAAAAGACATACATTTTTGGATGTTACTTTTGACCAGATTTACAGCAACATTTGTGAACTTAGTGATATTAACTATTCTTAAAAGTATGTCAATTTTGAATTAAAGTTAAATCCAAATCTAAATGTTAAATATCAAATCTAAATATTAAATATTAATCTTAATGTTAAATGTTAAATCAAAATCAAAATCTAAATGTTAAATTTAAATGCAAAATGCTAAATCTAAATGTCATGGGTGAAACTAAATATTTTGCTAATATGCAAATTCACATTACCTGTCACCGGAAGAACCAAAATAAAAGCTCATTAACACGAACAAGCGCTGTCTGTGGTCTGCTTTGTGTAGTCAGATGGAGTGATTGCGCTGTGCTGTTAGTCATGTCTCCTCACTGTGCTCTCATGTTGCCTTCAAGCATATCCCCTTAGACACTTTTATGCCAATGGACATTTCAAAACCTTGGACTTCTGGACTGTACTAGTAAGTAAATACCTGGTTATTCTATTCAAGCATATTGTATGACCCAAACAACACTTCAGCTTCAGTAATCTTAACCATCATGATCATCTGTAAATATAATACTGAGCACTCATTAGGGCCCGAGCACAGACCAGTGCGAGGCTCTATAATAATAATAATAATGATAATAATGGATTGGATTAGTATGGCAAAAAATTAGATAATTTATCTCTATCGTGCCCCCTGCTGGAATCCCTGACTCATACATGCACATAAGTGTACCAAATTTGGTATGCATATCAGGACCACACGCACAAAAAAGGCCCATGGACCCAGACCCTCAGTCCAACAGGAAGTCCACCATTATGATTTTCGCTGACATTTTGACGCTTTTCCATGCCTCTTACTTTAACAAACTCCTCCTACAGAACACCACAGACTTCACATTCAGTCAGTATCATCCTCAGACCTTGAAGATGAAAAGTTATCAAAAGCATTTGCCTCCGTCATACCTGGTGGGTGTGGTGGTGTGGTCCATTTCGATGCTTCGCCATGAAGCATCAAGTCTGTATAAATTCAACATACAATTTGCCATCTGCATCAAATTGCTCAAACAGGGATTTAGTACCTAGGAATTATCATCACACCTCACCCCACGCAGTTATTCAATGGTTATTACAATAAATTGATTACACAAATAAAGAGTGACATGACACGTTGGGGGATCCTTCCACTCCCTCTATTTGTTAGGGCTGAGAAGATAAAGGTGAACCTGCCACCTAGATTTCTATTTTATTTCAATCCCTACCCATGACAGTTCCAATCTCTATCTTCAATATGTTAAAAAAATTAATATCTAAGTTCATCTGGCAGAATAAGTTTCACTTTTAACTCTTCTCATGCTAAAAGAAAAAAAGAGGCCTGTTCTTATCCATCCTTAAATATTGTTATTGGGCTGCTCAGTTATCTGCAATAGTGGCATGGATTACAAAAGATGAGGAAATGGGTTGGATGATGCTAATGTAAAATAAAAACCCAAGCATCTTTCAATTTCATTGCTGATTCCTGAAGCCCTGACGTCCAGCTGCTGCTTCCTCAACCTGCACTACTCCTGTACTGGATTTCTGAGTTTCCTGAATATATTTCAGAATGATGCATCATCTTTATATGCATTACACTTGTTAAACTTTTAAGAAAGAACATTTGGGTAACATTTGAAGAATAACATATTGACACCTTTGATTATGCAAATCCAACATTTATTTTCAAAATAACCAGCATGATGATGAGATCCATAGGTTACAACTGCAAGGCATCCTAAAACACAGAACTACAATGCTCATGCCATCTTTATTCCAAACAAAATTGCTAATTGACATTGTCAGCATCTCACATGAAACTCTGTTCCTGATTCATCATCAGTCAGCTCTACATTTGTAGCTTCATGCTGCTGTTTTTCCTGTGTACAGTGATTCATAGTTACTAGCCAGTTACTCACTAGTTGAAAGACTAGAGGGGACACAGTTAGCTTTATTACTACCCTCGAAACTTGTACTTAACACCAGTTATGTTTTACACAGTAGAGGACTAGAGATATTATGCTAGGCTAGCATGTCTGCATTTGTGTGGGACCACATCCACTTGTCTTCAAATCAACCAGCAAACATTACAGAACCCACAGTCAGTCAGCTTTAATACTAGCCTACGTTCACTACACTAACACCTTAATAACATTTTTCCATAGTAAATTGAGTGATGTCTCTTTTCTTTTCGCTGACATTTTCTATCTACAAAGCAGAAACACAGTCAAAAATGTTGAGACCAAACGAAATATTGATGTGAGGATTTACTTTCATGATTTCCTGGTGTATTTACGTCAGCACAGTCTGCAACAGCCAGCCTGTTATCTTACCATCAGCCCAGCTATCTTGCAGCAACTCTGCCAAACATTGCGTCTTCTTCATGAGAGGTGACAAGAGGTGCTTTGACACCTTCATGTGCTGAGAACGTGATAACCCTTCAGCCAATCAAATGGCAGCATATCTAAATGTGTTGCCTTGCAGGTTACACTGAAAATTGCGATGAGAGGGTACATCGGAAAAATAGTTCTCTACATATGCTTAATACTACGAATGAGCTTGTGAAAAATATTGTATTCAATGCATTATAAAAATAATATACATTTTTATATTAAAATATATCAAAATATTGGTAGGGACAACTCTGTATTTCCCAAACTTTGGTTGTGACTTGTCCCTATTATCCCTACGCAAACTTACGCCCTTGAACCTATTGCATTAGCATTACCTTTTATTAATATGAAGTCGGTTAGTAAAATCTAAATTGAAAATTAATGGTTTAAACACACTAAAAGTGTGGGCTGCAGTTAAAAAAATCACTCGGGGGGCCTTGAGTCAATCTTGAGAGACATGACAATTCTAGGCAATCTAGATTTTCCTCCTTCTGTATGGGACAGCGGGTTTCAAAGATGGGCAGACAGGAGTCCTGTCACAATCAACCAACTATTTGATGGAACAGAACACAAATCCTTCTCCCAACTCCCAACTAGAAGAATACTTTATAATTATAGCAGAAAAAGGGTTTCCAACTAAAAAGCATGTCTCTCATATAAAAGGCACACAGCTGATATCTCCCAAAATACCTGGAACAAAATGGGAATTAGAATTAAATATCATAACTCAAGATGATGTATGGGAAGACTTATGTGCTTGCAGTCATAAGGGAATAAACAGTCAATTATAGAAATGATTTGATTGGAAACTAAAAAATTGATATTTCAACATTCCTTTTGTCATCTTTTTATATGTAAAGGAACCCTTGTTTGCTTTATGTTGGGAGGAATTGTGATCACACACATGTCTTTTTGAAATTGAAAATATCTTAAAAGTGACTGTCCCCTTAGATTTACTGGGAGTTGTACCTAAGGAGATATTTAGTATGGATCAGAGATACATATTAAGGATTCTCTTACTGATTGCCAAGAAAATGATAACTGTGAAGGAAGGATGTAAAACCCAACCCAACGATAACTCAGTGGATGCAGAGACTTAAACAGGTTTACAATGGAATGAATGACTGCAATCCTTTAAATGAAGATGGATATTTTTACCCAAAGGTGGAACTGTGTTACAATATATTTGGATGTTTTATTAAGTGGCATCCCAGAGGAAATGAAAATTGGAAAAGAGATCTCAGTAGTGTCTCATTCATTTCTCCTAGACAACTATGAGATCTATGTGAGACCAAAGTGAGGCTGTGGCTGATTTCCCTTGTTTCTGAATTTTTTCTCCTGAGAAACAGGTGCAGAAAATCTCAACTTGGGCTCCCTGTAAGTTTCAAAGGAGATCTCATCAAGCTTTCAATTAAGTTTCAGAATGTCACCCCAGTGCTGGAAAGGAGCAAGGTTTAAGCGATGAAGTCTCAAGTCTCACCTATTGCTCCTAAGGAATTTTAGGAGAAACAAATGAGAAATGTTTGAGACCAAAAAAGACTACAACGAGACTGAAATGAGAACTCTCATTGAGCTCCTTTATGGCTATGGAGCTGTAAAGGAGCTCAATGAGAACTCAATGAGAGTTCTCATTGCTTTTTCACTCAAGCTTTGAGCAGTAACATTTTCCTCTGGGTATAGGTTGTTGTAACAGAACGGAACTGTCTCTCTATAACTGATCCTGTCCTGAATGTCTGTCTCTTTGTATTCATTATTTACTTATTATTCATGTGTATGTTTATATAATAATATAATAATAATAATGATAAACTTTATTTCTATAGCACTTTTTAAAAACAGGGTTTATAAAGTGCTTTGACAGACAAAGCAATAATACAATTTACAATTACAGAGGACAATAAAATCGCTCGCATGAAATGGTTGAAATAACAGAGGTAATGATTCAAAATTGGTAAAGTGGGTGAGATGAAAGAGATAAAAATAAATAGGCGAAATAACAGAAATATAATAAATAAACTAAATAAAATAACACAAAAACAAGACTCAAAGACAGTTAAAGTAAAAATAGATACACAAGGGCCACATCACATAAAGGCAAGTCTATAAAAGTGAGGTTTAAGAAGTGATTTAAAAGAATTTACCGATCCTGCAAGCCTTATCTCCTCAGGCAGGGCATTCCAAAGTCGAGGGGCCCTTATGGCGAAGGCACGGTCCCCCTTAGTTTTTAATCTCGACTTTGGAATGGTTAGGAGGGCCCTGCCTGAGGATCTAAGGCTGCGAGCTGGCTCATAGGGAATTAAAATATCTGTAATGTAGCTCGGAGCCAGACCAAAGCGTGCTTTAAAAGTGATCAGTAAAATCTTAAAATCAATTCTAAAACAGACAAGGAGCCAATGGAGGGAAGCTAAAATTGGAGTGATGTGTTGACGTCTGTTAAAACCTGTTAGAAGCCTAGCTGCTGAATTCTCAACCAGTTGGAGGCGAGAGAGAGATTTTTGATCGATGCCGGACAGGAGGGAGTTGCAGTAGTCTAATCTGGAAAAGATGAATGCGTGAATTACTTTTTCTAGATCGGGGGGAGTGAGCATATGTTTTATTCTGGAAACGGAGCGAAGTTCATAGAAGCAGGACCGGACCAGTTTATTGATATGAGGGATGAAAGTCAGCTCTGTGTCAAATAGTACACCTAGGTTTCTTGCAGTGGGTTTTATGTTGACAGAGAGGGGACCAAGGGCTTGCTGGTAATTACTAATATTGTTAGGGGGAGTGAACAATATGATTTTAGTTTTGTTGTTGTTTAACTGTAAGAAATTTTGGGCCATCCAACTGTTAATATCTTTAAGACAGTCTAAGATAGCAGCTAGGCTTCCAGGGTCACCGGTCCTCAGCGGAATGTATATTTGTGTGTTGTCTGCATAGCAATGGAACGATACATTATGGTGTTTAATAATCTGGCCAAGTGGGAGCATATAAATAGCCTAAAATAGAACAATGCGGTACACCACAGGCAATTGAGGTTGTAGATGAGCAATAATTACCTGTGGTGACCGAGAAGGTTCTGTCTAAAAGGTAGGAATAAAACCAGCTAAAAGCAGCATCCTTGATGCTGACCCAGGTTTTCAGGCGGTCTAATAAAATAGCATGATCAACAGTGTCGAATGCTGCACTTAAATCCAAAAGGATTAAAATTGCGCTATCTCCCCTATCTGCTGCTAAAAGAAGGTCGTTGGTTACCTTGAGGAGGGCAGTTTCTTTACTGTGTAAAGCTCTAAAACCTGACTGGAACTTCTCAAAGATGTTGTTTTGAGACATGAAGGCTAAAAGTTGCGTAGAAACTACTTTCTTTCTTTAAAAGAGGTTGGACCACAGCATGTTTAAAAGAGTGTGGGAAAGTGCCACTTTTTATGTATGTATATGTGTAATATGTATAATGATTTATTTAAATCTTTGTTATTAATTTTATATTTCTTTTTTATTTTTATCATTTAAAAAAAGTTCCCTATTTCAGGAAATGTTCTATTGCATGAAAATGAAAAATAAACAGTTAAAATAAAAAAACAGAGTGAAGAGGCATCACATTTTACAGAAATACGGATATAAGGAGAAAGTAAAACAGAGGAGAGCAATGATCTAGCAGATACCAGGGTATGACAATCAAAGATTTCCCACAACAAAGCCTTTCTAAGCAGTGGTTAATGTGAAATTGCAGTTTGGTTAAGTTTAAGCAGAAAAACTGCTTGCTTAGGTAAAGGAAAAGATTGTTGACTTTTGGTTTTACACGGAAAGCCAATCCCAGCCTTGTAGGGCCCAGTGCCTGACCCCCACCCTTTTCTGGTACTCTGTATACTGTATCATTTGGACCAGTTGCTTGAATGTCTCATATTTCCATTGATTGTTTTACATTGGAGTTAGTTTAAAGCCTGGTGCATCTCAAATAGATGTTCTATTGTGTTACAGCGTTCTGTTCTGTGGTAAAGGGTTCCTTCTAAGGTGCAGAGGTATATGACAAAACATCACTATTTGATGCCCTGGAAATGAGACTAACCTAAATCCTTACTTTTGATACAACTATATAAATATTATTCTATTCATTTTTCAAAAGATAACAGTTCAACCCTTTGCTACCTTTTTGTCTTCTTTATGGCGTGCTTTCATTGCCATCACCCTGAGTCTTGTTCTTTCAGCACTGGCATTTTAATTTCCAGCATACCATATAACTCTCAAGATCACTTTTACAGTCAAAGATCCCATTTTGTCATCTTGCAGTCTGTTTCATATGATTAAGGTTGAATATCATCTGTCAGACATGTATTACACACACACACACACGCACACACACACACACACACACACACACACACACACGCACGCACACACACACACACAGAAACACACACACACTATTACACAGGCAGCGAGCCTCCTGTTCAACAAGGCAGCTTTGGTTCAGTGGTCAACTACACAACTTCTTTTCCTCTAAATTACATGCCACAAGCCAGGCTGGTTGCCAGGAAGGCAGCTGGCATCAGTGGGCATCATTGTTTCTGATTGTGGTGAGAGCAGGAGGCTTGATAGGCTTTTTCTTTTCTGTCCTCTCACTGTTCAGCTGCTCCACAAGCCCACACGTCTGTGTTCACACAACAAAGAGCTGAGAGTGGGGCACACACAAGGGAACAGTTTGGCTGAAGAAAACACCACATTCATTAGCTACTGCTCCACAAATCAGACCGTACAGCTGACTCCCCTAAAAGACAGATCTAGTTTATAACTTTTGCTGACAGTAGACTTAAATCAGCCAGTTTTCACATGTGGTTCAGTTCAGTACTGCATCAATAGAAATACTACTCAACTGGTGGGTGTAAAGTATCTTCCGTGGTTCTGAAGGGGGCAGTCCAACATTTTAAAAGAATATCAGGTATCAGGGATTTTTGTTTTTTTTGTTACACTCCTCAGCACTTCTGTTTGTGTGCAGCGTGCAAATTCTTTGTCCCAGACCACTTTTCTAAGACATGGATCATGTTGTCAATTGGTCACTGCTTGGTTCGGATTAGGCACAACAACCAACAACTACTGGGTTAAGTTTAGGACTGTTACAGTTTGTTAATTGAATTTATACTAGGCTGGGATGGCTTACCTCATATAAAGGAACATTAAGTCACAATGACTCTGTATTTTAAAGCTGGTATCAAAATGCTCAGTTTTTGCCCGTGACAAAGTTCTTGAAATAGTATAGACTGTCAGGGTCAACAATGAGCTGTACAATCTTATAGACAATGCACGTCCAACAGACCTGCCCAGAAGTTGAAGTCCATGACATATACTCATACTCATTTTTTTTCAAAATCAAGTCATTAAAGGTTTCTTGAAAAATGTTAAGAAGACGAAAAACGTTAATAATGTCAAAAGCAAGAAGTGGATTAGGGTTGAGGTGTGGCAGTTAAAGGATTTGATCTCAATCTCTCTCAGGTTTGTAAAAATATTTAGAAAAACATACATATTTTATCAGAAAGACTGTCCAATTGAGTGGCAGTCTACATAAAGGGTATCACTTCATGCTCATTGTATAGCCTACTATTTAGTCCTGGTATGGGCAGTTGAGAAACAAGTCAGATTTGTAGGCTATAAAAAAAAAAATTACAAAACAACCCTTTACCAATTTTTTTTGTTGTTGTTGTTGTTGTTTTCATGTTTTTCCCCTATGTGAATTAGGAAGGTGGATTATGAGAGTGTGCACCACTCACAAGGCCCTGATCATGCTGATACAGTGACAATTTGCGCATAGTTCTACACAACT
Source organism: Sparus aurata (assembly GCF_900880675.1). Classification (NCBI taxonomy): domain Eukaryota; kingdom Metazoa; phylum Chordata; class Actinopteri; order Spariformes; family Sparidae; genus Sparus; species Sparus aurata. Next base: position 36,512,162 of record NC_044194.1, read on the forward strand.
CTTTTTTATACACAACCAAGTAGACTTGTCTGTGTGTATATAAAACACAACATAACATAAAACAACATAAGGCAAGGCAAGGCAAGTCAAGGCAAGTTTATTTGTATAGCACAATTCAGACACAAGGCAACTCAAAGTGCTTTACAGGCACACACAAATTACATTAAAAGACATAACCATTTCATTTAAAAGACATTAAAAATTGCATTAAAAAAATAAATAAAATAAATAAATAAAAATAGCATTTTAAGACCAGTAAAGACATTAAGAGACAAACATCAAAACAAGTAGGCTAAAATAGAGAAGCTTTAAAAGAAACAAGACTGTAGAGTCAGAGTCATAATGCAGTTCAAAGACTTGAATTGCTTCAGTTAAAAGCAGTGGCAAAAAGAAATGTTTTAAGTCTTGATTTAAAAGAGGTGAGTGTTGGAGCAGACCTGCAATTTTCAGGGAGTTTGTTCCAAATATGTGGCGCATAGTAACTGAAAGCTGCTTCTCCATGTTTACTTCTGACTCTGGGGACTGAAAGCAGACCGGTACCTGACGATCTCAGAGGTCTGGATGGTTCATAACGCGGCAGCAGATCAGAAATGTATTTTGGCCCGAAACCATTCGATGCTTTATAAACCAACAACAGGACTTTGAAATCTATTCTTTGATAGACAGGAAGCCAGTGTAAAGATCTAAGAACTGGAGTGATGTGATCTACTTTTTTGGTTCTTGTTAGGACTCGAGCAGCAGCGTTCTGAATCAGCTGCAGCTGTCTGATGGAGTTTTTAGGGAGTCCTGTAAGGACACCATTACAGTAGTCGAGTCTGCTGAAGATAAATGCGTGAACAAGTTTCTCCAAATCCTGCCGAGACATAAGCCCTCTTATCCTGGATATATTCTTAAGGTGATAGTAGGCTGACTTTGTAACTGTCTTAATATGGCTGCTGAAATTCATGTCTGAGTCCATAGTCACACCAAGGTTTCTGACTTGGTCTGTAGTTTTCAACATTACAGACTGAAGCTGAGCAGAGACTTTAAGTTGTTCTTCCTTGGATCCAAAAACAATTATTTCAGTCTTATCTTTGTTTAACTGAAGAAAATTCTGACACATCCAATCATTGATTTGTTCAATGCATCTACTCAGGGTATGTATGGGATTATAGTCCCCTGGTGATATGGTTATATAAATTTGTGTGTCATCTGCATAACTATGGTAGCAAATTTCATTGTTTTCCATTATTTGAGCTAGAGGGAGCATGTAAATGTTGAATAGTAGAGACATAAAATCCCCACCTCAACTAAGGGTTAAGTTTAGCATCAGGTGCTCAGAGCTGGCCAGCTTTGGAGGAGAGAGTTGGGTATAGAGCCAGACCTTCTGGAGGAATAAATACCCAGTCACATCAGATTTGGCTCTGACCTGGCAGGATCAGACGGGACTGAGAGCTCAGAGTTTACTTTTATAGCAGAAATCTTTGGGAGGTGCCCCCCGTTGTAGAGCATTTATGTACTGTAATGTTGACTGCTGACTGCAGCTGGACCGGGAATGTACTTTATTGAATGAACATAATGTTACATAGAGGAGAGGGGAAAAAGAATAGAGGGAACCAGAGTTCCTGGTGAGCATAGGTTTAGTGCTACCGGAGTGCTCCAGAGTGCCACTTCACCACTTTTCTTCCTCCAAGTGATAAGATAAAATGCTCACAGTTTGCACAATCAATTTGAAAGCCATATACATGTAAGAACTTGAAAATCTGGTCGTTACTAAAGTGTCATGCAAGAGAGTCAACAACATGTATTCATTCGACCTTTATCAAAATGAAATTATTATTGAGGGCAAGCTCTCATTTCCATTGATGTCAAGAATGCAAATAAAAAACAGAATATGTTCAAAAATGTGATAACAAACAGCAACAATGAACATAATCACAGACTGAGTACATAAAAATGATAACAGATATGAAGCAATATGACAGAATACCAGTACAATGGGAAAAAGTGCTTGAAAATGATAAACTACAAGCAAATTAACATGAAAGAACACAAATGAAACAGAAGTGCATAAAAGACCATACTATACAGGACAGCATGTAATTAAAAGAAATCAATCAATCAAGTCTGAAATGGACCTATAGGTATAACTGTATCAAGTTTAAATGTACGTTGTAAAATGTTCCAAGTTTGTGTAGCACTGAAACTTAGAGCATTATACAATCAGAGCTGATATATGGTGGCATGTTGACTTCAAGGCTTTAAAAGGAAACTGAAACCAATAGTCTTAATGTTAAAGGTACCCATCCAACTTTCATATAAAATACAATGATGAGTGGAATAACAGTCACTAGTAATGAATCTGAGGGAGGAGTGATAAACCAAGTCTAGTGGAGTAATAGTGGAGACAGAGGCATGCCTATAGATAACATTACCATAATCCAGGACAGATAAAAGGACAGCTTCAATGATCTGTTTCCTGCATAACATGGGGAAAGTAGTAGTTCTGTTTCTGTATAAATAACTATTTTTTTTTCTTAGCTTGCTAACAAGTGTGTTAATTTGAAATGTGTGCTTCTACCCAAATATTTGTATTTAGAAACCCTGTCAGTACTGTGTCTCTCCACTCTGGCTGAAATTGGCGTCGCTGACTCTGCTCTAACCTGGTTCACATCATACCTAACAAATCAGGTCACATGGAACAGCTCCTTGTCCAAACTCTGCTCTCTGGAAACTGGTGTCCCTCAAGGCTCAATATTAGAACCACTTCTGTTTTCACTATACACCAGATCACTAGGCTCTGCAATCACATCACATGGCTTCTCTTACCACTGTTATGCAGAGGACGCCCAGCTGTTCTTCTCTTTTCCAGCATCCTCCTCCAAGACGCATCTTGGAATGTCTGGAAAACATCTCCTCTTGCGACAGTTGTGTATCACCTCAAACTCGACCTTAGTAAAACTGCACTCCTCACCACTGCCCTCGCATGGACCTGTCAGTTGCTGTCAAGGATATCACGGTATCACGTTCATCGATTGCAAGGTACCAGGGCTTAATCCTCAACGACAGATGAGGGCATGAACATTTTTTCTATTTTTTATTTTATACTCTATCAACGGTGATTTGTTGTGGTTTCTTTCTTCTGACAAATGTACTCATTTTAAGTTGCTTATGACGAAAGTGTCTGCTAAATGCCCTAAATGTAAATGTAAATGTAAAGATACGCATTTATTTCTGAGTTGTCTTAAAGTTTAGCAGTATGCCTTGCCAGTGCCCAGGCTTTTGTCCCCTTCCCTCTGAGCTCAACCATGGACTTGATCTATCTTTACCCTGAACTTTTTGAGGGGTGCATGTTTGTCAATGATGGTGACCAAAGAGCCTGTTCTAAATACAGTATTTCAGTAGTATACTGTATATTACTGTTAGCAATGTTGGTTAAAAAAGCCTGTTCATTAAAACAATCCTGACCTTGATTTTGGCAATCCAGCACTTTCAATACAGGTTACAGGGCAGTCGTCACTTAGATCAAGTGCAAAAACTCCAAAGGCAGTAATTTTGTCCATCCTATTACACCGGTTAGATCTATCAATCAGTGCGTTTACATGCACATCTTAGTCGGATTACAAGTAAAAGTAAAATACCGTAAAATCAAAAATAGTATATCACTGTAGTAAATACATTGAATTACCGTAAATCAAGAAACAGTAAATAACTTAAATTTTAGGGCCTTACTAAGTAGAAAATACGGAATTTACTGTGAATGTTATAAAAAAGTTTGCTAAATTCACGGTAAAATACCGTAATGTCACAAGCGTGTAATTACCCTAAAATTGACGGTATCATTCTGTCTGAATTACAGATTTTGCTGATGTTTACGTATAAATTTACGGTACACAACCATTAAATCATACCATCATTTGTATAGGTAGTAGAATGTTAAAAAGTATGGTATATTTAAGCAATACATCATGACAGGCCGTGGTATGTGCTTATTATATCACAGTTAAGGGGCATTGTTCGGGCCGACACAAAGCACTTAATGCAATAGAAAACTATACATGTTGTATTATTGTCAAAACACAGTGAATTAAGATAAGATTAACTTTATTGTCCCACAGGAAAACATAGGCCTACAACAATCGTCAGAGTTTATCATATAGAGTTTTATTGCAACATTGTTAACACATCCTTTTTAAATAATATGGAAGTCCATTTCCGCCACTTGATGAAAAAAAATTATGAGATACTAAGTCAAAATTATGAGATAGCTAAGTCATAATTATGAGATACTAAGTCAAAGTATCTCATAATTTTTGTCAAGTGGCGGAAATGGGCTTCCATAAAATAATAGTATATTTTATTTTATATCTTTCTTTTGTACAGTGAAAACACAATTTCTATTCTTATTTTATTCTTGTACATGTACATTTTTTATTATATGTAAAACATGACAATGAAAACGTTATTGTGTTTGTTGTTGTTCGTGTCAATAAAGCTTTATTGAATTGAGGAGAGAGACACAGAGAACGACAGAGAGAGAGAGAGAAAGAGAGAGAGAGAGAGAGAGAGAGAGATGACCACGGAGTTAACGGAAGCTAGAAATTTTGAATTTCAGTTCACCGCCATTGCTTCGCGCCCACAGGAGCAGTGTTTGTTGTTGTGACAGAGAGACAGACACACAGACACACAGACAGATAGATAGATAGATAGATAGATAGAGACAGAGAGACAGACAGACAGACAGACAGAGAGAGAGCGAGAGAGAGAGAGAGAGAGAGAGAGAGGACCGCTGAGTTAACGGAAGCTAGAAATTTTGAATTTCAGTTCACCGCCATTTCTTCGCGCCCACAGGAGCAGAGTTTGTTGTGACAGAGAGACAGACACACACACAGACAGACAGACAGACAGACAGATCGATAGACAGACAGATAGATAGATAGATACAGACAGACAGACAGACAGAGAAGAGAGAGAGAGAGAGGGGACCACGAGTTAACGGAAGCTTGAAATTTCAGGTCACTGCCATTTCTTCGCGCCGGTTACACCCCGCCTTTCCGAAACCCCGCTGTTCCAAACATAGACTTCAATTCATCGTAATGACGGGGTTTCCCTTTTATTCAAAGACCCCGCTATTCCGAAAAAGTCTATAGGGGAAACCCCTCCATTCCGAAACCCCCCCACTCTGAACGGACTCAATCAGAAAGGAAACGGAGGCTGCACATTTATCCTTTTTTATTTTGTGGGTTCAAACGGATCATGTGGCTGATTAACCGCAAAACAAGCCTACTTCATATAAATGACATGACGCTCATTATGCTTCAGCTGGACAAATGGCTGTGTTGAATTGAAATTATTTGATCATGCTAAATATCCGAAATTGTATGAAAATTGCTCCAATGCGTTATACCGATCTTCGGACATATTCAGACACAGCCTGATATGGGTTCTGAGCAAAGGAATGTCTGTTTTCTCCCCCGGTCTGTTGTCAGCAGGAGCGGGGGCTGCAGGCTCGCGCCTGGGTGAAGTGGGCTCAAGCCAGAGTTCAGCCGAGAGAGAAAAATTGTGTATTTCTTTTGCTCTGTGGGAGATCTCCCACAACAGAGTGGATGAGAAAGCAAGGGGGACAGATCTGCCCAGCAAACATCAGAACGCAGAGTGCAGCCTTTGTCTGTCACCTGGTTCATCACCCTGGACAGCTGCCTGCGTAACTGGATGTGGGAATTTGATGCATTTGAAGCTGCGACATTTGGTCAGAAACGTCATATATAATAACATTGTTTTGAGTCGTAAACAGTTCTCTAAGTGGAAGAAATAAGAATCAATTAGGCTATTAGTGTTAGTCCTTCTTCATATAAAGTTGTGTTACAGTCGCACAGCTGGAGACTGCTAACAAAGTTAGAGACAAGAGAGACAATGTATGACATCCCGCGAAATGATGTGCGGTCAATATGACCGCTTATGGCTGAAATAAAAAAAAAATCATATTTTCTTTTCCTTTTGTGTAATTTATATAAAAACTATTCTCAATTAAAATACAGACACTTTTAGAAAAATGGTTAGAAGTCTGTAATGTTTGCATTTTGTTTACAGTGCAGATTGATAACTTAATTGTGATAATGTTCAAAGTTATCATTATTATTATTATTATTATTATTATTATTATTATTATTATTATTATTTACTGTGCTAGGTATTCTTTTCGTGGTTCTTGGTGCTTGGAGCAATATTGTTGTTGTGGCATTCATGCCAATAAAGCGAATTTGAAATGAATTGCATTAATAAACCTTTAGATTCTTGCCTATAGACTGATAAGTGTTGTGTTTACAAATGAGCAATACATCCAGATTTCTTGAGATTTGTACTGTCAATGGGAATTTAAATTTAAATGTCAGGCGATGTTTTCTTCATGGAAATTATTTTTCGGGCAAGAGAGAGGGAGCGCGGACGGGGGATCCGTTGTGTGACAGTGGAGCGGAGGGTCAGCAGCTGGATTTTGCACGCACGGTCAGTATTATTAGTAGGTGTTTGAGGTTTATTACGTTTGCGGACATTATTACATTCAATGTAATTATGTATCAGGCTTTGCGCCCTTGCCTTACAGCGCCTTTGCGTGCGCACAGTTTGCGTGTGTAGGCCCGTGGTCATGATAGTCTATGGCTATAAGAGATGGATACACAATCAATTTCATGTAATGTTTATTGAATGCTTTTTTGAATTGCTTTTTTTTTTCAAAGACAAACTGAGCAGCAGTGCTCAATCCACTCATACATTGTTAACCTTCCACAAAGACAAGTTATGTTAAAACGGACGAGCAGAGGGGTCATTCCCCGGCAGATCGCAGATGTAAAAAGATTAGACAAACGTTTAAATGTGTTTGCTGCAAGCGAAAATATCGTACATATTAAATGAAGATAGTGACATAGGCCTATTAGCAATAAAAAGCAATGAGTTGTATGAGTGCGGCCGGTGAGCGGACGGCAGTGTTTGATGTAGGAAGTAATGTAAACTTGAAAATCAATTTCGGAACAGCGGTGTTTAATTTCGGAACGGCGGTGTTTTGAGGGGAGGGTCGGAACAGCGGTGTTTCGGAGTGGGGGTGTTTCGGAAGGGTGGTGTTTCGCAATGGAGGGGTGTCGGAATGTCACGGCGCCCCCCTTCGGGCGCCCACAGGAGTCTCTTCTTCAGGTAAGCAGATTCACAGCTCATTGAGACTGTCTGATTAACGTTAGCTAGCCGCAGAGCCACGTTAGCTCTTATTCGTTGACTTTCAAGCAGAGGAGTTCAGGTAGCTATATCTTAAAAGTTGCTGGACATGTCACTATCTGCTTTTTGCAGAATAAAAGAGTCACTTAAGGGCTCTGAGAAGTCGCTAGCTACAGCTAAGGTTGCTAATGCTAGAAAAATGTTTAGCTGTAACTTCTGTAGCAAGTCGGTTAAGACTTTGATAATGGAGAAACTGGTTTACTCTTAATAAAAGATGATACAAGGAGACTTGGATGTATTACGAAGGAAACATTTATTGACACTTGATCTAGGCGAATTCAAAGATAACATAACAAGTGAGAATGATCCCTTTAACACCTTAGCCATACAATTTTTTAACAAATAATTTCACCTTCTCCACAGCACGGTCCAGCTGGATAAGGAAAGGCAATCAACTTTGCAGGAATGCGGTATGGCCAGTACTCTGATTCGTCGTCATCGTTATCAGCACTCAGCTTCAGTGAGTACATTTAAATAGATTGGCTTCTGAACTGGTGCTGCCATTAAATGTTTTTGTTGTCTTTCTTTGTCTGGTTGCAGAGAGATTCATGCCAGTCCACAGTAAACACCTGATTGAAGACTGCTGCTGAATTTTCAAGCAGGAATGATGACAACACCTGCCCAAAGTTCCAGTTTCCTTCACATTGTAACATGTCTGTATGAGACTCTGTCCCACCTGTCTTCAGTCAAGTCTGGACCCAATGACTCAAACACCAGTCTTGTCAAGGCTAATTAGAGGTAAGCTATGGTTTATGTCAGTGTAGCAAATGACTAGATGCAAGCACTCAAACTACACTCAATCGATCTCCCTCAACTGAACGCTGCCAACAGCTTCATACAAACATACAGTAGAAAAAAAAAATCTGTATTATGGACAGGATTCAGGATTTAGGCTGTAATTCGACAAGGGTGAAACAAATACTGATGATCACTTAGTCCTGAAAAGTGACTGTTTCTACTTTTCACACTAATACAATAAAATAAATGAAATACTCCTGATGACCTGCAAAACTATATTCCAGAGTGCTGGTTTCATTCTATGTATAGCTCATTGGAGCTCAGTTTAACAGCAGAAGGCTGAATTTATATCTGAAGGCATCATGCTCAGGCACTGCATCAATCTAACCTCTGCTTTGTTTCTTTTTTCTGGCTGCAGAGAGGATCATGCCAGTCTACAGTGGACACCAGATGGACAACACATGAGTCTTCAAGCAGAACTGGTGACTGCTGAATGCTTTAAGTTCCAGTTTCTTGAACACCATGTCCATGTTAAGAGCCCTCTTCAGCCAAGTCTGGACTCAGTGACTCATTAGTGTTGATCAACACAGGGCAAGTGGCTCCTTTTTTCATGACGTTTATTTCTTCTACCATGGACTATCCTTCATATGTATGGACACACACTGTCTTTTGAAGATGTCAACACTGCCTTGTGAGTATACTGGACAAGTTCTGTTTTTCAAAGAGAATGTGTATATGCAAAGAGATGTTCTTAAAGTTTATCAATTATAGTCTGTACTTTGGTTTACAATGGGCTTAATTGGTTATTTCCTTTATAATTTATCATTTGCATTTGCTGACTGTAAAATCTACGCCAACAAACTGTAATTCCATATGTGTTGTACGGTGAAATTCTGGCAACCACAGCTGCCAGTATTTTACCGTAAAGTTGAACTTTGCAATAAAATACCGTAATATATCTTACAGTTTTACCGTATTTGTTCACTGATAGACTGTAATTAGGTTTACAGTATATATGTTATTTTTAAAAGAATTTACCGTAAACAGGTTTATATGATAACTGTTATTTTTACAGCAAATTACCGTAAACAGTTTAATATTATTACTAGGGCCGGGACTCGATTAAAAAAATTAATCGAATTAATCAGAGGCTTTGTAATTAATTAATCGAAATTAATCGCATTTTAATCGCATATAAATATTTGACCTGATAACAGTGAGAAGCAATTTTTTTCACATGGATTTTAGTATACCATTGAATAATGACTGAATACAGAAGCTTAAGCAACAAAACATTGACTTTTTTTATTGACAGAACAGCTGAAGATATGACAGGAAACAGGGAGAGAGAGAGAGGGGGAGTGACACGCAGCAAACGGACCCAGGCTGGGAGTTGAACCTGGGTCCGCTGCAGAGCCTCAGCACATGGGAGGCGCGCTCTAACGTTACCCACTGAGCTAAACGCTGCCCCGACCAGTGCAATTTTTGCCATAAAGTGCAGCAATAGCATGCTATTATCTACGCTGCCATCCGTCCGCTTTTGAAAACAAAATTTCCCATCCACGGGGCCAACCAAAGCAGTCTCATCTGCTTCTTCGTTCATTGTTGTTGTCCGAAGTCATGAACGTTAGTTGGTGCTCCAGTATAATCGGTACCCCTGAAACTCTTCCAGTGAGAAACGTTCCGCGGTGCAAAAATAAGTGCGATTAAAATGCGTTAATTTGTTTAACGTGTTAATTTTTGTGTAATTAATTAATCGTAATTAACGCGTTAAAGTCCCGGCCCTAATTATTACTGTTATTTTTACAGCAAATTACAGTAAACAAATTACAGTTCTCTACTGTGAAATTTACAGTTGCCAAAACAGCATACCGTAATGTCTCATACATTGTGACCGTATTTTCTACGGTAAAGTTCTGGCAACCACAGCTGCCAGTATTTTACCGTAAATTCTATGGATTTTTTTTTACAGTGTACAGCCATAGCTCGACTATGCTACTAAACCAGACAACTGCAATTGTCAGAGTATACATGCTGGTGAGAAAATTGGGTTATTGGCCAAAGCATGTCATACCCTGGTACGCTAGGTGGCGCTGTGCCTATTTCAACTAGTGTTAACGGGGCCACCTCCGGCTGACCTCTTTACGGCACCAGCTGCCTCGGCATTCAAGAAAGATGGCGTACGAAGAGCGAGACGAAGCTACATCTTTGTACACTTCGTATATGGTGTACATGATAATTACACAAACTAGATGCACAATGGCGCTCTTTCTTGGGGTGATTTCGGAGGAAAGACGCTGCTGCTGCAGTCCGTCTACTTCCGGCTCATGGCCCCGGGGAAAACATCTCGCGCCTGCACAGAACGCAAAATCCGATCCGATCTGATGGAACGTATACATGCAAAAGTAATGTGACTATGAATCGAATAATCTGGGTGCTTTAATTCAACTATGAGAAATCCGATCCGGTCCGATTTTAGTCAGACTAAGGTGTATACATGCATCTTAAAGATGGGATATCTCACGTGACTTTTCCGGCGTTTGATTTTAGTATTGTTTCTTATATGAGGCTCCTTTTTCAACTTCAAGGTCAATATTGTTTTTTGAATTATCTGTGCATTTATATGGAACTAAGCTTTAGGAGTGGTCCACCTTAACTGTCCTCCATGTTATGTCGCATTCGGAGATCGACGCTTCTCACTGGCAGGACGGCGGCGAGCGGAGGAAACATCTGCTAACATGAGTTGTCTCTCTTTTAGTAAACTCTGTGTACACAAACAATGTTCTCAATGCTCGTGTTGATGTGTAGAGACCCTGGTGATACTACGAGCAGAGTTTCATGTTGTGTCGAGTCTTCTTAGTGTTTTAAAAATAACGATTTTGATGCTATGGCTAATTTGCCCCAAGCACTTCCATTTAAAATGAGTTTGAAAATGAAAATATGGTAAATCTTAAAAGTGCCTCTTTCAGCGTAATTATGCTTTAACGCGAAGGTTTGACTCATATACATTCACAAAAAAAGCCTAGGTTGCATTTTGGCTAGAGTTTCACTTTAATACCTTGGTCATCTCTGAATTCACTGCCACATTGTTTCTGACACCACACCGTGGTAGTTAACCTTTGAGCCTAGAGCCTATTTTTTCGCCTTGCTTCTATGTTTGTCTTTCGACCAAGATATAGCCCAGTTTCTTCTTATTCCTCTCCAGTGTTGGCGATGCCACGCTCTCCAGCCTCTCACCTACCAGCCTCCTGCCTATGCACCTCTACCACCAGTCACACTGCCTCTGAGACTCCTTTGGCCAAACTCCTACTCCAGGACCTCGTCTACCAACTGGTAACACCGCTCTACCACCACCCAGCAAGCCACTACACTTCTCTGCGTTCTCTGGAGTTTCCTGACCTCCTATTACCCCTCTCCTCGTAGAGCCCTCTTCATCCTTCTTCAACGAGCTACATCTGAACTGCACTTCAAACATCTATTGTTAAATAACTTACCTTTTAAACCTTCTCTGGTTTAGTTGTCCACTTTTGGGTCTATCTACAAACATTCAAACCATCACTCTTATATGTCTACCTTGAAAGAATGTATGTTTTTGTCTATGCAAGTCTATAATCCCATTTGTGTTTATCTGTGTAAATGTACATCTCAAGAGATTTGAGAAGTTTGGAATACTTTTCATTGAACTGTTATGAATGTTTACATCAATATTGATCATCAAATCATCTGCAACTGCATGAGCTACTATTAAAAAAGTAAGATGAATCTTTATTGGTCCCCCGTTGAAGAAATTTAGTTTGGCACATGGCAGTTTTGGCCATCTATTAGATTTCCATGAAGCTTCGAACAAACATTCATGGTCAGTACTAATCCCTATAATTTAACCCTTTGAGTTCACTTAAGCAGTAACATTAACTTTGGCAAGCTAACATTATTGGGTATAGCATCTTCTAGGGGCTGCCAGATGGGCTTGACTATTTTTAATTGTGTGTCTTGTGACTGCATATATCATTTGATAATGTAATGGGAAAATGTAAGTCCTATGAAGCACATCATTTGTTTGGTAAAAATGTAAATAAACCAGTGTTATGTGATGAAAATGTGTGCTTCCTCTTTTTGTTAGTTCACTGACAGCACGGTCAAAAGGTAACCATATCTTTCATTAAAAAACAGGAGAAAGCACTTAAGCATCATATGAAAAGGAACTCCATTTAAGGACTTCTGCTTGGCCTGAAGAAACCAGCAGGTTTAAAGTTTGTTAGCTGATAAAACTTCTATCTTTCACACAAAGACACACTCTGGCCCTTGTAATCCACTTATAAAAGCACTTGTGAGTACAGGTTATTGACAGCAGACTGATAACGTGAGATAACACGAGTTCAGGGGATACTGTTGGAAAAATTATGCTTATATTATCAGTTTCTTGCATTGCATTGATATAACCTGCTTGTCTTCCTTTATATGTTTGTGGAAATGTACCGAGCTCCTGGAAAAGTACTGCGAAGAAACACACTCACCCTCCGGCGGGACCACAAGGCCTCGAATGGCATCTGGTGTGAATAGCAAATGATGGACATCATAAGAATGTTTGTTTGAAGGAGAGATGCTGAAGGCCATAGGTCCGAAAGTGTGTACGTGTACTTCTCCATCGTGCATAACAACTGTATGACTCATATGTACTGTCAAAGAGCCAATCATATACGCTTACGCCCTGTTGTAGGTGAATAAAAGATGCTTGGGGAGAGCAGCTCATTGGAACTCAGGAGCCCAGACTTTGTGTGCTGACTTCTGCTCTTCCCGTTTGCAAAGAAAGACAATCTCCGTGTCCGTGTCTCATTTCTTAACAGATTTAAACCCAACAGATACATACTGACATTTCCTTTGTGACACATGCTAAACTAATTGCCAATCTGAAACATGGCACTCTGGCAGTTTTATTTCAAATCAAATCAAATCAACCTTTATTTATATAGAGCTTTTCATACAGAAAAGTATCGCAAAGTGCCTTACAGAGATGTACAGACAGCAGAAAAAGAGAAACATCAAATAAAATCAGGAGAAGAAAATTTAAAGAACCCAACCCTCCCACCCCCACAGTCATGCACAGAGACATACACAAATATATACACAGTCATACACACACTCACACATACGCACACAGACACACAGACACACAGACTCACACCTACACAAACACTAGCTGTCTCTACAGAGACATGGCTGGGCAGCGAGACCTGAGGCGCAGAGGAAGCTACCTTTGGGGGGGGGCCAACCACACTGGGAGAGATCCCAGTCCAAGGTCGCAGGGAGCGCCGCCACAGAGACCACCCCAACCTGGGGAGACAGGAGGCCCCGCACCAAGGTGCAGAGCCCTCTAGTCACCCGGGCCGAAACTGATAGACTAAAACAGTAAAGGGTTAAAGTATGGAGGCTAAAAACACGAGGGACTAAAACATAAAAGCATACAGGCTAAAAACACGAGGGATTAAAACATAAAAGTATAAGAGCCGAAGACATGAGAGACTATAAAAAATAAAAGCATAAAGGCTAAAACACGGGAGAGATTAAAACAGTAAAAAAGGATAAAAAGTGCTCTGATTAGCACAGCCTAAAAGGAATTAAAAAGAGTTAAGATTTCAGTTAAAAACCTGGTTAAAAAGATGGGTCTTAAGCCTCTTTTTAAAAATCTCAGCAGTCTCCACGACCCTGAGGTTCTCCGGCAGGCTGTTCCTCAGTCGGGGCCCATAACAACTGAGAGCCGCCTCCCCGTGCTTTTTTGAACTAACCTGTGGTATGGTTAAAAGGCCGGTGCCGGAGGACCTCAGGGTCCGCGGGGGCTGATAGGGTAAAAGCAGGTCAGATAGGTAAGAAGGCCCAAGACCGTTAAGACACTTAAAAACTAGTAAAAGAACCTTAAAATCAATCCTGAAACGCACAGGGAGCCAATGCAGCGACTTTAAAATTGGTGCAATATCCTGCCCTCTGGTCCTTGTCAGCACTCGTGCAGCTGAGTTTTGTAATAATTGTAGATTCGAAATGCTTTTTTTGGGAAGGCCAGAGAACAGGGCATTACAGTAGTCTTAGCGACACGAGATAAAAGCATGCATCAGCACCTCCGTGCTGGCCTGAGAGAGAAACGGGCGGACGGGATATTTTTAATGTGTGGAATAAAACTGAGCTCAGAGTCAAAAATCACACCCAGATTTTTTACAGATTGTGATAGTTTAAAATTCTTTAACTTTGGTAAAAGTTTCTCTTTCTGGCCTCCAGGACCAATGAGTAGAACCTCTGTTTTGTCCTGGTTGAGCTGTAGGACATTTGCTGCCATCCATGTCTTGATATTTAAAATGCAGTTAAAAAGGACATCAATAGGCCCTGTGTCATCAGGAGACACGGCGATGTACAGTTGCGTATCGTCAGCATAACTATGAGAGCTGATGCCATGCCTCCTGATGACGTCCCAAGGGGAAGCATGTAAAGATTAAAAAGAGTTGGACCTAAAATTGACCCTTGGGGAACCCCACACTTTTTCTGAGGAACATGTATCCATACTTACAAAGAAGCGTCGATCTGTGAGGTAAGAGACGAACCAGTTAAGAACAATACCAGAGAGGCCGACCAGTTTCCTCAGTCTATTTAATAAAATGTGATGGTCTACTGTATCGAAGGCGGCGGTTAGATCCAGTTGTACCAAGACTGTGAGTTTATGGTTATCTAAGTTGCACCTGATGTCGTTTAAAATCTTTAAAAGTGCTATCTCTGTACTGTGGTTCGTCCTAAAACCAGACTGATACTTTTCTAAAATGTTGTTTGCAATTAAAAAGTCATTTCCTTGATTGAAAACAAGTTTTTCCAAAATTTTACTTAAAAACGGTATGTTGGATACAGGCAGATAATAATTAAAGATGTTGGGATCTAAGTTGCTCTTCTTCAGAAGGGGCTTCACCACCGCCGTTTTAAAGGAGGCGGGGAAGACACCAGTCTGAAGAGAGCAATTCACCATGTATAACAGCTGATCCTCAAAGAATCCACAAAGTGTTTTAAAAAACGGTGTGGGAATTGGGTCTAATAGGCAGGTTGTGGGCTTTACTTGGGAGAAGATTCGACCAAGTGTCCTCGCATCAACCAGGGCAAAACTCTCCAGTGTTTCCTCGGGTAAAATCTGTTGGGGTAAAAGACTCGATCTGATGTCATTGATTTTACTACTGAAGTGGTCTGCAAAGGGCGTCAGTTGGTGTTTTGGAGGATCTATTAAAATTTTTGTTTGTTAAAAGGTCAATTGTGGAGAAGAGGAATTTTTGGTTGTTTTTATGTTTGTCGATTAGTTTTTGGAAATGGGAGATTCTTGACTGTTTGATTGCGTTATTGTATGTTTTGAGCTGTCCACGTAAAATTTCAAAGTGAACTGTTAACTTTGTTTTTCTCCATCTCCTCTCAGCACTCCTGCAGTTTCTCTTTAGTTTTTTAGTTTCTGCATTTCTCCACGGGGGTGTAGGTCTTGTATTAATTGTTTTTATTAAGAGTGGAGCCACTGAGTCCAGCGCTGATTTTATTTTATGGTTAAAATTGTCAACAATAAAATCACATGGTGCTGGTAAAATTTCTGCAGGAGTGCTCTGTAAAATCTGGATAAAATTTGCAGCCACTTCAGAAGTTAGGTAGCGTTTCCTCACTGTTCTCACTGGGGCCTCCCGCTAGTTAAAACTGGTGATTGTAAAAAACACACAAAAGTGGTCAGACACAGCAAGGTCCACAACAGAGGGCACACCAATTGACAGGCCATAGGTTATGACCAGGTCCAAGGTGCGCCCCCTGCTGTGGGTCGGCTGCGTGACATGTTGATTAAAATCAAAGCAATAGAGAAGGTTTAAAAATTCTCTCGACATTGGATCTGAGGAATTATCTATGTGTAAATTAAAATCACTGGTTATTAGTATTCTGTTATAATTGCTATGGGTTATTGACAATAGCTCTGAGAATTCACTATTAAAAGAGGTGGAATAGCGGGGTGGTCTGTAGACTGTCATACAGAGGATGGGGGGCTGCTAAAAACAAAGGCATGATACTCAAATGATAAATATTTGTTAAAAAAGACTTTATTTGACAACATGGTGTTTTTAGTGATTGACGCAGTTCCGCCTCCTTTTTGTCCTCCTCTTGTAGAAAATAAAAGGTTAAAATTTGGTGGGGAAGCCTCAGTGAGAACAACAGGTGCATCAGTGCCAAGCCATGTCTCTGTAAGGAGAATGCTGTCTAGGTTGTTGTCTAAAATTACATTGTTTATGATAAAGGATTTGTTTAAAAGAGAGCGCATGTTCAACACAGCCATTTTAATGTCTGTGCTGGATGTGCGCTCATCATGTCTTTCTAAAGGAATGTTAAAAACACAGTTTGGTCTAAAAACAGTCCTGGGTGTAATTTGTCTGTATGAAATTCTGTTTTTGATGGTGTGTATGTTGTTCTGTGCCTCAGGGGCGACTGAACAGGGGGCGTGTATAGTGTAGGAGGGGGAGGGTGAAGGTGAGTGAGAGGCAGAGGGTCCGTGTGCACGTATATCAATAGTGAGTCAGTAGGTGGTTTGTACAGATTGTACAGCGTACTGTATATTAGCCGCAAGCATGCGGCTACCCAGCGTGCTGGGATGGAGGCCATCGCTCCTGCAAAAGGCTGAGTGCCCCCAAAATAGGTTAAAATTGTAAATAAAACCAATGTTGAGGGCTGTGCATGCTGATTGGAGCCAGCTGTGGAGACTGAGCAATCTGCTAAAACGCCCTTCTCCACGGACCACTGTGGGGATTGGGCCAGAAATAAAAACAGACTTACCACAGGCACTTAAAAAGGATAAAAGACCATTAAAATCCTTTTTGGTAAGCTCTGACTGCTCCCGGGCTAAGTCATTGGTCCCGATGTGGACTATCACCCGACTGATAGAGGAGGGGAGTGAGAGCAGCAGCCCCGGGAGCTTGTCCAGGATATCTGGTACGGTGGCTCCAGGGAAACAGCGAGTGACAGCACTGAAGAACCGAATATTCCTGATGATGGAGTCCCCGGTTATCAGTGTGGTCGAGGAGAAGAGGAGGTGAGTACGGGGAGGTGACGGCTGTGGACTCCTGTGGCCCGGAAATGCGCGACCCGCCTGCACGCCGGTGGTCACCGGCTGGAGGTGGTCAGCCTGGGCAGGTGGGTGATGTGACGAGGGCCCAGGGGTTTTGAACCCAGAAGGAGGATCCTCTCTCGGCTCAGTGCGAGGAAGACATCCAGACCATCTGAGTACGGCGTCCCTTAACATCTTACAGCGGGAAGACGATGTTGCTTTGGTCAGCGGCCGTCGATCCAACCTCACGGTGGAGTGGCCGCACGCCTGGACACTGTTTTCCCGAGGTGAAGTGACAGTGTCGGCCGGTGTCGTGCTCGGCGATGGGTCCAGGACAAGGCGAGTCGGAGCAGCCGGAGTGACAGCCGGGTCACCTGGGTGGGCCGTGGTATCATCGGACAGTAAAGTGTAGCGGTTGGAGAGGTCCAGGTGCGGTGGCGAGGCAGACCGGACCGCCCGACTGTTCCTACCATGGACCACCACCTCGGCCCATGACTCCTGATGGTTAGGAGTTGAGCAGGAAGAAAGTCGAAGGTTGGCGTCAGGGTCCCATTTGACGGTGTCCTGGATAGTTGTGTTGAGGGAAGTGATTTGTTTGGACTGCTCAGATGCTACTTCCATGAAACTGGACAGGAGTGAATCCCTCTTTTTCAGTTCATCAGAGAGCCGACGGATATCTTCTTTCAGGTCAGCAATCTTTTTATTTGCTTTCTTTAGGACTGTGTAGCCCTCACATGGCATGGTAGGCATAGTAGTTTAGTGTGAGTATAACTCCCTCCAGTCCAATCCACTGTGAAAACTCTAACATACACACACAGTATTAACAATTACATCAGCAAATTAATCATAAATATGAAAAACACTCGGCAAAGTAAAATACAGAAAAAACACATTAATTACCTCGTTGGCTGCATGCCGTGTAAAGGAGGAATTAGCTCTGGTCTTCGAATGTTTCTTGAACCCTTAATCACTTTATAACCACTTAAATTGGTCCTTAACTTCACACTTCACTGTTTAGCTTAACTACATGTGCGTCTTCACCTTCTCCTGTTTTCTTCTTACTCTCCGGAACAGCGCAGCAAAAAAACAGAATGTCAAAATAAAAGCGGTAATTTCAAAATAAAGGTTGACAGCCCTCTTAAGCACCACAAACACACAAAGGCACTTGAAACATGTACAAAATGACAATAATATTATAAACAATGATGAATTATGACTATCAGCTACAGTGAGTGTGTCTGCTTGTCTGTGTCAAACCACGCTAGTAGCTACTAGCTACACACAAAACACACCAAAAGCTCTACACACCAGGCTGTTGGTCTGCTGTCAGTTGTAGAATAAGTACTAGAACGAGACTGTTTTTGGGAGTGTGGTTAAATCCAACTACTCTGAAAGGCCAGAGTAGTGTAGCCTTACGCTACATGAGCCGATGCAGCACTGTCTCACGCTCTGAAGCTCTCTCACGCTCTAATGTCCACCGCTCCCTGGACAGACATGAACACGAACAACAGAACAAAAGTATTACAGAATATAAAAATTTTACGGAAAGAATATCTGATAGAAGTAAATTATATATAACATACATACACTGATAAGGCATGACATTATGAATACCGACAGGTGAAGTGAAGGTTGAGGCGAGGTGATGTCTGAACAAGTGAGTTTTGAGTTCTGCGGAAGCTGGCGAGTGATTCCGCTGTCCTGGCATTGGTCAGGAGTTCGTTCCACCACTGAGATGCCAGAACAGAGATGGTCGGGTCTTCGCCGAGCGAGCTTCGTTTGCTCTCAGCGCTGGCGGTACCAGCTGGTCAGCTGATGTAGTAGAGCGAAGCGCTCGCGCTGGGATGTGTTGTCTGACCAGTGTTTGGGAGTAGATGGTGCAGTTCCACTGACAGCCTTGAAGGCCAGGACCATTGTCTTGAATTGAGTGCGGGTCGCAACAGGAAGCCAGTGGAGTTCACGGAAGGGGGGGTCATTTGGGAGAATTTGGGTAGATCTAAAATGAGGCACTGGAGTTGCATTACATCCTTTGAAAGACGAGATCCTGTGGATGTTTGGGAGAGCAAATCTGCAGGATCAGGCCACAGCAGTGATGTTGGGGCCGCAAGACAGTCCGTCGTTGAAGATTACACCCAGGTTCCTACCGTGACACCCTTGACAGTGACTGACAAGGTCCATGCGAGGGCAGTCTTTCCCAAGGATGAGGAAGAGTTCAGTTTTACTTAGGTTGAGTTTGAGGTGATGTGCAGCTGTCCAAGTGGAGATGTATGCCAGACATTACGAAATGTGCATTGCAATGTGGGAATTGGAGGATGGGGGAAAAGAGAGGAATAGTTGGGTGTCGTCTGCATAACAGTGGGAAGAGATTCCATGTGATGTGATTGCAGAGCCTAGTGATCTATTGTGTAGTGAAAACAGAAGTGGTACTAATACTGAGCCTTGAGGAACACCAGTTTCTAGAAAGCAGGGTTTGAACAAGGGGCCATTCCATGTGACCTGAAAGGTGCAATTTGTCAGGTATGACGTGAACCACGTTAGAGTGGATTCAGCGATGCCAAGTTCAGCCAGAGTGGAGAAGAGGATTTGGTGGTTGACTGTGTCAAGCGCAGAGAATAAGTCGAGGAGAATGAGGACTGATGAGTGGAATGAGACCATGGCAGCACCAAGTGAGGAGGGCCGTCTCAGTGGAGTGAGGAGTCCCGAAGACTGACTGATTAGGGTCAATGAGGTCATTATGTGAAAGGCAGGAGGACACATGGTTGTAGACCGCGCACTCCAGGGTTTTAGAGAGTGTGGCAAGGATGAGGTGAAAAGAAAAGAAAACTAATAACTAATAATACTAAGAGCTCAACAACGCCACCCTGGGAGTTTCACCCAGAAAAATTATTCTCTGACACAAGGCACACAGGTTCGTAGTTACTTAGAGGGCAAGAGACGTGGTTCAAAGTTTAAAATACACTTTATTTTCATATATTCTTAAAAATCAATAAAACTCATTCACACAAAAGTAAGGCAAACCTAATCAGGACTGAGGCCGAAGGCTAGTGCAGGGGAGGGATCCACCAAAATAAAGAAACAAACTTAAGTCACCGGGCACACATGGCAGACACACTCTCAGTGTAGAAAAACCCACTCCCAGGGACACAACAAGACAAGACGGGAGGATGCCACCACCAGGTCACCAGCACTGCTACCACCGGCCTACAGCAACTGAAAAGGGAGGAAATAACAAATTAGTGGGGTTGCACACACACAAAAAGAAAGAAAGCCTAACAAAACCATAAGTAACGGACAGATCACAGGCTTAAACAAGCAATGTATCAAATAACTGCCCAATGTAACCAAAGAAAGAAATAAAGAAAACAAAACTCAATTACCTAATTTACAAAATAACTCAATTAACGAGATTTACAAAATAGAATTATATAAACAAAATCCAGAATGAACTCAAATACACACTCAAAAATAATGAAACAGGATCTACACATTCATACACTCATTGAACATAAGGGGCACCAGTCCCCGGTAAAAAAGATAATCGTGCCCAGCCTGCGGCGTGCGGCCGACCTATTGTCCTGTACAAGCCGACTTGGCGGCGACACCTCCGATGGCCGCAGGACAACGCCGTAACGGCATGCAGCAGCAGCAAGTATTATATGATATTAACGTAGTAAACACAACACACAAAGCAGCAGCGGCCCAAGGAGGTGGCTACAGTAACACCTAATTGAGGAAAACCATCATTAGCATTGGCCAAGTATGTTAAAATGATGAGGTTACGTGTTAACATATAGGCTACATACCTTTTTAGTAGTACAGACACTCACACACTCACGAGAGGAGGGAGGGAAAAAGGACTCCAGGCAGCCGCCAGCATTTACCTGTGACTACACTAGCATTAGCCACCTAGTAGCATCAACCACAACGGAGAGAGAGAGATGACACTTACCACCGCCAAACAATCACAGCGGCGCACACAGGGACAGGGAGCACGGAGCAGCACACAATCGCCCTACAACACAACATAAATGCCTTGATCATAATGATCGAAATAAAAACGAGCAGCGAGGTGAAGCAGCGTGCGGCCATACCTATCGGGCACGCAACCTCAGACCCAGAAATGACACAGGTGACAATGGGAGCGCAGAGGACGAACGGGCGGGCGGACTACCGCTTTTGTACCGGCCCACCCCAATGCGTAGTGGAAATGAGTAACGGAAACCATAGCAACCGAATGTAAACAAAAGGGCAAGGGGGAAAACAAGACAAAATGCTTATCCTGCTATAAGAGGAATGAAAGAAGAGATACAGGGCTGTAGTTTTGGATGTCAGCTGAGTTTGGGGTGGGTTTCTTTAGGAGTGGCTTTACAGTGGCTGTCTTGAAAGGAGCTGGAATAAGGTGAGGGAGGAGTTGATCAGGGTGGTGAGGAATGGCAGGATGTCATGTGAGATGTTTTGGAGAAGAGAGGAGCAAATTGGGTCAAGGGAACAGGTGGTGGCACTGTTAGACGTCACTAGTGTGAAAACATCTTCAGAGTAGAGAGGGCTGAAGCAGGTAAGGCCATCAGAGGAGAGGGATGGGGGAGGTGCTTTCTGGATGGGCATAGGAGTAAATGAGGAGCTGATTTTTACTTTCTAGGTAAAGTAAGTTGCAGAGTCGTCAGCAGTGAGGCAGGGAGAAGGGGTAGGGGTAGGAGGGGTGAGGAGAGAAGAGAACAAGAAGAATAGTTTCCTGGGATTGAGGCACAGGGGTTGATCTTTGACAGGTAGAAGACAGATTTGACTGCTGATACAGTTGAGGCAAAGTCAGAGAGGAGTTGGTGGTAGTGGGCAAGGTCACCAGGAAAATGTGATTTTCTACATTTTCTCTCTGCACACTACAAGTAGTAGTGAGGGGACAGAGAGAGTCTTAAGAGGAGGAGAGGGAGGATAACAGAGTGGAGGAGGCTTCTTCAGTGGACATTAGAGAGAATTGATCTGTGGATGGTAGAGAAGAAAGAACAATTGAGGAGAGAGTTGATGGAGAGAGGGATTTCAGATTGAGGCAGGTGGTGACCCTGAGAGGTGTAGCATGAGGGAGGTGGTGGACTTCAAGGGGAGAGAGAAAGTGAGAGCATGATGGTCGGACACAGTGAGTGCCAAGGTACTACAGGACCTTATGAAGACAAGGTCAAGTTGGTTTCCAGCCCGGTGGGTAGGTGGAGAGGGGGAGAGTGTGAGGTCAAATGTGGAGAAGAAGTCGATGAATTCAGATGAGTGCAGCTTCTCTGGGTGGAAGTTGAAGTCACCCAGGACAATGAGCGGTGTGCCTTGTCAGGGGAGCAGCTCAGGAGGGTTTCCATCTCATCAAAGGAGTCAGGGTGATAGAGCACCACAATGTTGAGCTTGAGAGATAGGGTGACAGAGATGGTGTGGATTTCAAATGCAGATCTCGGTAGATGGTCTAGGGGAAGGACCTGGTAGGACCATGTGGGTGAGATGAAAAGTCCAGTTCCTCCTCCTCAACCTGTTTGGCTCGAGGAGTGTGAAAATGAGTAGGCAGTTGAGAGGGCAGCTGGAGTGGCATTGTTTTCTGGGATGATCCATGTCTCTGTAAAAGCCAGGAATTGCAGAGTCTGCAGAGAGGCATAGGCTGAAATGGTGTACGCCTTCTTGACTGCAGACTGGCAGTTCCATAGCCCCCCCAGTACTTCAAGTTCAGTACCATTCATCATAGCAGAGATTGGCTGGGTTACAGCCTTGAGGAATGGGTATCCAGTGAAATCTTCTCCAGTTTGATGTACTGACTGGGATTGGGATACAATCTGTGGTGGGCAGTGAGTTACTTTGACTTCCTCGATGGACTCCCACAGAGAGACTCCGTTCGGCTGTCTTGACACTGCAATGACACTGTAGTGACTACCCCATATGTGCTGGATTTACCTCATCCTCATGCAGGCTTGGCTCTGACCCTGCAATCTAGCATATTTGCTACAGCTGATTTAGACAAAACTGATTGATACCACTCAGCTTCAACAGTTTCACAACAATTTACCCAAAGAGTATCTAGACAAGATAAGATATTTCAACTAACCCTCTTCACACCTAACACTGAATCTACAATTTCTTGTTACTCACCAGCAGTAGTTTCATAGCTTATAGTCCTTAGACCAAATATAACTGAACAGCAGGGTTACGCTGCTTGATGATGTAGATAGTCCCATAAACTCTTGGACGGCAGGCGAAGAGAGAGGTGTGGGAGGAACAAACAGCCTGTTTAAGGCACACCCTCAGGGACAAGGACATCCAGATTAATATGTCTAACCTGCTCCTCAATTCCCCATGTAACAGCCCCACCAAGACATGAGGAAGGCATGATGCTAATAGGTTCCTTGATTCTGGGTCAAACTAGCGAGAGGGGGCGTCAGACTTAACATTCATGAAGACAGGATGATAGGACAGAGTAAAATTGTAGTGATAAAAGCAAAAAATAAAGCCCACCCTGCCTTGCTGGGATTTGAGTCTCTCAGCCGATCAGATGTATTGTGGTTAGTCCAGACGATGAATTACTGCTTGCTGCCCCCACCACTTAACACCTCCACTCTCCAGTGCCACTTTAAGAGCCAGTAACTCCTGGTTTCCAACCTGGTAATACTGCTTAGCAGAGGACAGGGGTTACAAATTTAGCCAGGGGACTACCAGAAGCTTGTGGATAGCTATCAAAAGTACCTAATTGAGGTGAAAATGGCATGTCACTAAATATTACTGTATGTGCATTTTAGATACAGCAGATTTGGCCACATTTTCAGAGGACCTATAATAAAGTCATTACTGAACCAAACTCCATGAATGTTTTTTGTGAAAAAGTAGTATGCATTCCTCGCATTACATCGCAGAAAAATGACATTTGTGGAAATCATTGGAACCTATAATTGTTATACAATTTAATTGAAAAAGTGAACACATAAAGTGAAATATTTCATTTTTGTTTTAATTTTGATGATGATCAGGTCAGGTCAGTTGGCTGGCAAATCAAGCACAGCAATACCATGGTCAGCAAACCAGTTAATAGTAGTTTTGGCAATGGGCAGGTGCCAAATCCAGCTGGAAAAAGAAATCAGCATTTCTTTTTCTAGCACTAGTAACTGGTTTGCTGACCATGGTATTACTGTACTTGATTAGCCAGCCAACTCACTTAACCTGAACCCCACAGACAATCTATGGGGTATTGTCAGACACCAGACCCAACTATTCAGATGAGCTCAAGGACACTATCAAACCAACCTGGGCTTCCACCATACCTAGGCAGTGCACAGGCCAATGGCCCCCACGGTGCACTGATGCAGTAATTTGTGCAAAAGGAGCCCCCACCAAGTATTGAGTGCATAAATTAAAATACTTTTTTCAGAGGGTTGACATTTCTGTATCATTTCATGTATCATATCATATCTTTTTTTGATTGGTCTTATGTAATATTCTAATATTTGGAGATACTGGATATTTTTTAAAAAGGCTTGCAATATTTCATTACATGTGTAATGAATCTAGAATATACCAAAGTTGTTGTTTTTTTTTTTTAATTATGGTGAAGCACCTGTACATATTTTACAAATGTGTGTACATTTCAGACCACAACTGTACACATTGGGATTTTGTGGACTAATTGATTAGGACAAGGGTGAACACACACAACACACAGCGTTAATTGTTTTGATTAGTTCACCTCGGAGGAGTATCAATGTACAGCAAAGCTTGTGGAAATGAAACCATCTCAATGGATTGTGATGCATCATGTCAGCAAAAAAGACAATTTTCACTAGGCATGAGTGCTTGTGGCTACTTAAAGCAGTAAGATGATGTGACTCGAGCTCAGTTATAGTGGTGGTACTTGGAGAGCCTAAACATTTCTAAGGCGGTACATAGTGTTAAACTGTAAAACATCCTACCTCCACTACGTTTGTAGATAATGTTAGTCATTGCAAAAATGTGTTATGCATATTTCCTGTGTATATGAGATTATCTGCTGATAAAATTAATATTGAAATTATTTTACTCCCCAATACCTATATCAGTCCCTAAAACTCCAGGACTCTAGTTAATAAAGATAATAATGACTAATAATGACTGCAACATCATTTATACCACCCTTGCCTGTGCTCCTTAAGTTCACAACCCCTCTCTGCTCGCCTTCTACCACCCAACCCCCTTCATCCATCCCTCCATCCTTCAGCCTCTCTCTGTCCTCTCCTCTCTTCCCACAGTCTTATGTGACCTTTAGTCTGTCTATTGTTCTGTAAGTGGGCCAAGAGGAACCACTCATCTGCTTATTGAATCAGTCTTAGGAAAATGGGGGCGTGCTTAACGCCAGTTATGGAGTGTGTGTGTGTGTGTGTGTGTGTGTGTGTGTGTGTGTGTGTGTGTGTGTCTGTGTGTGTGTGTGTGTGTCTGTGTGCGCGCGAAGGATATGAACCATATGTCATTCAGTGTTAATCCTATAAGGATATCCTGTAGTTTATTTAAGGATTATGGATAAGGAGTATTTGCATATGGACTGTTGCATAATCATGTATTCATGTATGTAATGACATAACTAACTGTAATCTCTTTTTTGATAAACTGGTAATCTTAATGCACTGAAACATGTTGTGCCAGTGTCATCATTTCTGAAATCACTTTTACATTTTAGAACATCTGTCATCTGGAAGGTGTCAATAGTGACTGCAGAACTCATATCTATTTGGGATGAAAACTGAAAATACAAACCTGCACTTTCACAATGATTTCAAATGTACAGGTTGGCTATGAGGAAATACAGTCTTTCTGAAATTCAGAATTCCTGATATAACTCTTTAAAGTAACAAAAACAACAGTATATGGGTATCATCACACTAATTTGATGCATAATGTTATGGTAATGTTTGTTATGCAAACGACAAAAAAGACTCTTTACCACCTGTTCATCTCCACTCCATCTTTCCATTGGCATTGTATGTAGTGATACTCCACACTAGAACAGAATGGACAGAAGAATGAAATGAAAAGAACATGGAAACAGATTAATTTGATTTGAGAACTCGCTGTCAAAGATTAAATTATTGACAGTGTTTGCTGATAATAGACTATGTAGAGAGAGTTGCTGATCCCACTAGACCTGGTCAACCTTTCCCCTTGCAAACAGTTGTCTGTAAGCTATTTTTTGGATTAGACTTGTTTGTTCAGAGTTGATGCTGACAGAGGTATAAAGTATGTGACTCTTTCACTGTCAGTAAGAATTTGAGAAAATATTCATCACATCTCACTGCAATTCCAGTGTGATTAACCCTACCACACCCAATCCACTTGACTAATGCAGTCAAAAAACTGTTCATACATAAAGCAAACACTAAACTTTCCAGTTGCATATGGTTATGTCTAGTGTAAAAAATTCTCGTATGCCCATTCCTTTTTTGTTTTTGGTCCTATGATCCTTGGTATGAGGTCACTAAATGCCCTGTTACCTATGACAAAGACTAAAAAAGGACAAAAAAACACTGCTACAGCATAATCTCTGTGTTATCTCTGAACCATCATAATTATTGCCCCAAGACAATCATGGTATCACATCAAATGGGATACAATCCCCAGCCTCCTGAGTACAGTCACGACAGTTCGCACAAGACATGGGGCTTGTGGCTTTTTCGTTTAAATGATAGGAACAAAACCAACAAGGCAATATCAGATACACCCTAAAAGTATAAGGGGTAATGTCCATATATGCTTAACACTGTGAGAAGTAGAGTTTTAAGTGAAAACACTGAAATTGGATAGAATTTCTGAAAAACAGTTGGCATTGTCGATATATTTTAAAAGAAATTGTTTTAAATTATTCATTTGTCCTATGTGTACGGCTGCGTGGGAAACTATCCTCAGTACTACTTCTTGACTAGTGAAGAGCACTGCTCTATATTGGAGGGGCAAGTTAACCAGACATCTTGCAAACCAACCAATTCATCCTAATCCATGAAGTAATTTCTCTTGTAAAACAGAAACAGTGTTTAAAGGTTCCTGTAGCTGGAGTTCGTTACAGAGTTGGTTCATTACTGCCCTCCTTGGCAGCAAGGGGGAATGATTGGCAAAAACTGCAGCTGCAGCAGACCAGAAAATATAACACTGACGCTCGAAAACAAACAAGCCACTACAGGCAAAGTTGTGCTTTCAAGACAGTATATTTTGGTTCCGAGAGAGAAAACACAAAGATGAAGACCAAGTGGTTGGTTATGCAAGTGTTTCATGGCAAACTTTCTCACCTCTCAGCCCAACAGAGCTTCAAATGTTGAAACAGCATAGAAACTACTGGATTTATATCAGTCAGTGTAATTTACAAAGTGGAATGGAAGTGGACACAGAAGCCAGTCTTTCAACAACAGAGCAAAACTAATTGTTTTCAGTGTCTCAGCAACTCCAAAGCAGACTTTTCTAATGTTCTAATTTGATCTATACTATCCACTATTAATAACCAATTACCTTGTTTGGCTTGCTATGTCAAACCCCAAAGTTGCTCCTGATGTGCAGTTGGCACCTTGTGTGAAGGCAGCCACTGCCATCAGTAAGGGTCCTGCGATGAACTGGCGACTCATCCAGGGTGTACCCTGGCCTACGCCCATAGAGTGAAACTGGATTTGGCCCCAGTAAGCCCCGCAACCCCTTAGGGGGGGAAAAGCGGCAACATCCCGCGACCCTCACGGATAAGCGGAAAAGAAAACGGAACGGAACGGAACGGAACGGCTTGCTATGTCCTATGTTTGTCTAAGCACTTTTTCAGACTATTCATACAAGAATCAAATTCTCATTTTTGAAAAACCCAGTGCAGCCAAACTTCTCCACGTGCTGTAAACTGGGAAGAGAAAAGGAGAGAATGGGACAATGATGAAAAGGGGGGTTGCTAGGAGGTTAATGCAGAGGAGAAAGAGGTGAGAAGGAAAATTGAAGTAATGGGTCATGGGGGGTGGGTCATTGGACGGGGGTGAAACAGAAAGAGGAAGGAAAAGAGTAAAGACAGTGCAGTGGAGGGTTGATGGAAGGAGGTTTCTAGCCATATGTCTCTCACAGCTCCTAGATTCATCGCTACCAAGTATTAGACAGAGAGAGTAAAGGTCAGATTCACACAACTTTCTATACCACCAAAACTGATCAAATGTCTGATCAACTGTTCAAATTACTGTTTGTATATTTTTGAGCCACCAGACTTGGTGTAATAAACAATTAATTCTAATAAATTAATTAATTAACCAAACTTCACAAATGTTTTTTTGTGACAAAGTTGTATGTGTTCCACTCATGTCTACATGTCACATCTCACATCTCAAGAGTTTTAGAAATAATAGTCATGATATACATGTTCTTTACAAGTGGATGCAAACGTTTTACCAAGACTGTATATATCTGGTTTCACAGCTGTGTCTGGGAGTTCTGTGTTCGAAGCTAAATTGGTACCATCTCTGGTCAAAAGGTGATGAATTGTATTTCAAACAAGTAAAATGTTATAATTAAAGAAGCCCAGGAAGTAATTACTGGTGAGTGTTGTAGGAATACAGGGATCAGTAGAGGTATGACTTTCTGTCCGCCAGGCAACCGTGCTGAAAAGAAACTAGTTGTTGTTCTTATTTTCTTTATCAATGCTGAATAACAGACAGCAAGTTTAAAAGCTTTCATGCTAGACTAATCGAGCTCCTTCCAGTTTGGTAAAAACGCCATTTCCTCTAATTTCAGCTTGAATGTGTAAATTCAGGGGTACTACTACGGAGCTAATCTCTTTATTGCTTTCTTTTTTAAGGGGCAAAAGAGTCATGTGTCATTTGCAGAGAGCATGCCACCCTATCAACAAGATGATCAATCAAGGGACTAGGACACGCACCAGGGTTGACTGTTGTGTTGGGACATGACATTGAATTAAAAGCTGATGGAATCATTTCCTCATCACTGGAACTCAAGGCTGCCATGATATACATGTTTTGTAGTGTATGTAAACTTCTGACAACTGTATAGCAATATAATTATAAGTAGCAGCAGTGGAAATGGTAGTAATAGAAGAGAAATTGTCAAAAAAAACATTTCAAGCTGTATAAACTGATTTCTTGTCCAAATGGGGGCAGCAGAACACTCTATACACACAACACTGATATTATTATTATTTGGTAACTCCCCAAAGAGGAAATAGCAACACAGGTCTTCATTTTGAGTCATGCTTCTGTCAAACTGATGAATTTACATCCAATAGACACTGCTTTTAGCTGAGATTTGGTCTCCACTAGGGGTTTCACCAATTACTAAACTAGTCGACAACTGTAACTGCTAGTCGGTGCTGCAGGCAGTTGACAATTGCAGGCTATGTCAGCAGATGCCGTTGACGCTACAAAGCCTTATAGCCTGTATGGGGTTATGTTGTAAGTGAGCAGGACGATGATATCAATGAATGTGTAACTGACCAACACAGTTGTTTTATTCTTCTTTCAAGTTACCACCACAGTGTTTGGCTATCATTTCGGTGAGCCCAGTTTCTATTTATTGCATCACCTAAAAACTACCTACCTACTACCTACCAAGTAGTGGTGTAAAAGGGGAGAGATGTCCTAGTGGAATGCTTGAAATCAAAACTACAATTTTCATTGTGTACACCTGTCTCTGCATCTTTCTTACATAACGACTAGTTGCCTGCTATTATGAAAAACTTGGCCACTAGTAAAAATAAGTGGTTATGAAGCCCCTAATCTCCACCATCTCCTGAAAGAATAGGAAGAGGAAGAAGGGTATGATAATGTTCCATTATTTGCAGGAGGATTTTTATATATTTGATACATATAATACACTCACATGTGCGCACACACACAGACAGGAGTTTTGTACTGCAGGTTAAAAATGAATTTGAGAAAGTAATTTTTGATGTCCTGAGCAAATAGCATGAATGTTGCAAAAGTAACTGCTAACTAGAAACCTGCCAATGAACACCTCTTGAATGGGGTTGTATGCAGCCTCCAAGAGTCATGGAGACCAGTTACAGTACTAAGGTAATTTCTGATGGACAGATATTGGTATTGCTGGTAAGGTAAGTGTAATCTAAATTTAGCTACCATTAGGTAGCTCGCTTTGTTAGCTGTGCAGCTAGGTTAGCTATCATATTTGCGGACTCTGTGCAGGGGTGCCAGGAGCCTGGCAAATTAACCATCTCAAAACTGTTTTTTTTTTTTTTTCCAATTTGTCAACAGACTGCCGCACTGAGTGAGTGAGTGACCGGGTGTGTGACCAGGTGTGTGACCTAGACCCTGACTAGACCCTGGGGTTGGCACACTTTTCTTTTGTTTGCAGGCTAGTTCCAAACATTATACACAGTAATAAGCAACTGTGGCCCTTTGTTCATTCTTTTGCTGCTTTTAAACAAACAATTTTCATTAAAATGAAAGAGAAAGAAACAAAGAGAAAGGAAAGGAAGGTGGACAGAAAGGTGGCTAGAGGAAAGGTTAGTAGGCGTCTTCTCCTCCTTGAGAGGACCAGAGCTAGCCAGTGCTGTGGACTGGTATGTGTAGAATGTGCAATTGAGTGCAAGGTTGTGTTGGTGGTATTGTGAGGTGCACATATGCATTGCCTTAAAAGAAACAGAACAAAACAAAATCCAAACCACCACTTCAACGGCTTTCTGTGTAACTTCTACCTGTCAATGATAGATGCATTAATCCTGAAGGTGTGTTCTGTCAAGACTACATGTCAGATGTATCTGAAGATTGCACAATAATAGTGTAGCAGATCTAAGGGTTCCTTCCAGGTCTGGGGATGCTAGATAGGTTCGAATCCTACTGCTCAGAAACTCAGCCTAAAAGCTTAGTTCTCTAATGAGGTCCTTCATGAGATCTCTAGCTACTTACACTGGAGCTACATCTTCTCACAACAACTGACAAGCTTAAGAGCAGCTTCAGCAACAGACTAATCCAACCCCGCAGCCTTAAAGAACGGCACAGGAAATCATTCCTACCTGCTGCCATCAGACTTTACACCACTCATGCAAAAACACACATATAATTTATTACGCTTTAAATTATTATGTCTGTACATAAAACTGCACCTTATTCTCTTGCACCTTAAGTTCCACTTAGATCAGCACCTCCATATCCCTACGCATTAGTGCAACTGGGCCTCGCACTGTATTTCGCTGCTCGCAGATCACCTGTTTTGGTCAGAGTTTTAGCGGTAGGGATACGGAGGTTCTACGGTTGAGAAAATGTAGTTCCAAAAGAAATGGTGGTCTGACGGCGATGTAAAGCGGTGTGAATTTTCTCTATATAACGTACACTTGAACTGATATACATTTTTTTAGGTGGGCCTTGTTTTAGGTGGTTAAAATTCACTTTGCCTCTGGACTCCGTTCACTGCAGTACAAAGCTGAGCCTCTGGGCTGCAGCAGCTCTCTACTTCTCCAAACTGAGGCTGCGCTGATCAGTGATTACGGTAGGAAACAGACCGACTATAGATATGTACTTTATATGACCCCACTTCAAAAAACACAAACTATCCCTTTAAGCACTGTTTCCACATTGCTGGGTACTCTCTTTTTTAGCCAAACGGATGCACTGCAGGTGTTGTTTGACGTCTTCTGACTTTTGTTTGGTCTGCTAACATGTTTAGCGGTGCCTGGTTTCCAGGCATGTAGCTGTCGGTGGTAATAGCCTTTAGCTGCACCTGCACTAGCTTGTAGGAGCGGGCCTTAGCTCCGGTCTGTAACTTAGCAAATTTTCTCGTACTCTTGGTAGCAGACACTTTACGGTCCCTGGCCATTTCTTTGCTATTTGTATAGCCACAACAAGCAGCTTGAGTTCTCTTACAAAGTGCTTGAATGACTCACCATTCTCCTGCATTTTCTCATGGAATTTGTACCTGGTGAGTATAGGGTTAGCTTTCGGTGTGAGGTATGTTGAAAATCCATTATAGTACGTTTTTAGCGGGAGCTCCACGTTTAGCTTGCTTTGTCTATATCCTGCTGGTACACAATCCATTTCCTGTTCCCGTATTTCAAAATAAAGGTCCTGCATTGAACATCATCATTAAACATTACAAATACCATTAAAAAGTAACTTGTTCCGTTATTGCGTTATCTACTGAGAAAAATAACGTGTTAGAGTACTTAAGCGTTACCATACGTTACGGTAAAACCTCTTTTGTTGGTTATATTGTCCAGACGACGTGTAGCCAACTGAACATGTACCTTTGAATGTATTGACTCTACTGTAATTTTGTAGCCTTCTTTATGGCCCACAATCGTTAACTCTGCAGCGTAATAACAGGAATGACAGATGCATTATAACATTTACAGCTCTTTATTTGCTAACAGTCTGGGCAGAAGCAGACAGTGTTAGGCATAACTGTTTCAACGAAAACAATACAACAAGCATTTATCCTCCAAGTACTACTTATCCTATTCACCCTAAAAATAATGGGAATATTTCCATGAAGTTAATGCTGTCCTCTCTGCCAAATAATGGATTACTTGAATTGCAGAACTTACTTTGTGACAAGTTACCCCAACATTGCAAAACATTAGGCAACACTAATCACTCTATCACAAGCTTTCTTTTTTCTTCTTTACACAATTTCTTATTTATTCACTTTTCTTGTGAACAGATTGCATAACTATCTTCAAGGAGGGAGAAAAGATGTTCTACTATTATTCCCATTTGTACAATTCATAACATTTCATTCCTCTTTGTGATGGCAGACTATTCATGTGTAGCCATTCAGAACAGATATAAACACTTTTGCCTGTAGTTGTAGCTAGACATATCATACTGAGAACTTGATCCCACAGAAAGACAACAGACTGCTTGACCTAAAAAATCAAGTGCAATACAGTACAAAATGTTGCCACGTTCTATTTTTAAGAACTTTAAAATGGCAAGTTTTTAAAAAAACTTTTTGAGAGGTGTTAATTCAACTATATGTTAGTTACTGTCATTGTGCTGGACTGCAGTATGTTGTTTACAATATCCTCTCCCCTCATGTTTGTAAGTGGGATGGGCAAAACACCTCTCTATATATAAAACAGCTCAGTTCAAAACACCACAGCACCCAGCACCTTCAATACTAAATATATAGTTATTAATCTGGCATTATCAGTCAAAACTGAACATTTTAGTCATTAATGACTATAGAATTTATGGCAGAACAGTTGTTTTTTATGGCATTAGATTTTACTGGTGTATCTAATACAATTGCCAATGAGTGTAGATGATTTCACAAAATTTCATCCCACAGAAAACAGGGTACAGTTGATATCATATATGCACACATATAGGCTGTTGAGTTAAACAGAATCACAATATATCTGTGGTCGGCCA
This sequence comes from Sparus aurata, assembly GCF_900880675.1. NCBI lineage: Eukaryota > Metazoa > Chordata > Actinopteri > Spariformes > Sparidae > Sparus > Sparus aurata. The sequence continues at coordinate 36,545,570 of NC_044194.1, forward strand.
CACCAACTGCAGCAGATCAGAAGAAAGTCACTACTTCATTGGTACGGACAATAGGACTCCTCTGGTCTCCAACCAGTCCACTCTGGTATCCAGACTACCTCTCTATGTCTTTTTGGGGGTAGAGACAGAGTGTGGGGCACCCACTGAGGAGTGTATTGTCTTGGGGCTTTCCTCTTGTTAGCACCCTTGGCCTCTCAGTGTGCTCTGTCTCTGTCTCTGTCTCTCTCTGGCATGCACACACACACACACACACACACACACACACGCATGCACGCGCACACACGCACACACACACAAACACACACACACACACTCCACCCCCTCCCTACCCTGTCTTTTCGGATCACTTAACAGGACAATTACTCTATCCATCTTTTCATTGTGGTCTATTGTGTTTGTACCCTCGGTTTAGAAAGCTTTTATGGGGAAACCATCTCTTTCTCTTCTTTCAACTCTTTCTTCTAGGCTACATTCACATACCATCATTTAAAACAGTGACTATACTGATTTAGGTTCAGGGTCAGAGGCAGACTAAAGCGATGCCTTAATATTCAATATTTTACATAGTTGTTTTCTACCCAAAACATCTCAACTTGAATATGAAAAAAAGAATAAAAATATCTGTTGTCTGCAATATTGTTAGTATTTCTTTGGTAAGGTAGTTGCTGAAGCTGCTGAAGGTGTCATTTGTTTTTCATTTATGTGTGGTAGCAATGAAAATGAACTGACCAATGAAGCATTTGATGTTGACGTTGGCTAAGTTCTTTATGGCAAAAAGACAACAGCGCATTTACTATAAGCAACAATTCAAAATTGTGAGTAATACAGTTTTCCAAAGTCATGTGAGAAGATGAGATGAGATCTCTGTGCACCTTGTGAGTGAAATATCACATCTTCGACCAGTGACAGTTGGGTGTCAACATGCAAAATTTCAAGAAGAATCTTTCTAACAAAAAAATATATTAATGTATCAGAATCTACAGTTCAATGGAGCCTTAAAATGTGTTCAAAGTTAAAATAGTGAATTGATTTTTGTGCTTGTTAACTGCTTAACTGCAAAACATTTAACAGGTGATAGTATTAAACTAGTCTTGGGGTGTACTCTTAAATGCAGTGTAGTTTTGTGCAATTCAAAATGGTACTGGCTGACAATGATTTTGCATAAAATCATTGAAGACTTGGCACTTCTAGATAAACTGTGTCCTACATAACTGATTCAGCACCTGGTCTTGCTCTAGATTCTTATGGATGTTTCAACTCTCATAGAAAATGTGCACAGACATTTGCTTTGGCTCACAAGTGTATATACAGTGGCTGGGACAAGGACAATAGACAATATAATTACAGTGATGGCACCCTTATAAAATGTGAGTGCAATCAGTTGTTCCCTGACGTGATGTAGGTAGTATAGTATACACATAGTATAGCTTTAAACCCCTAATGGAAAAGCGGCACAGTACCATCCCCCCAGTTAGGAGAGGAAGATGGGGGCTGGTGGAAAGATGAAGGGCAGATTCTTTTGGAAGAATCCCTGGGCTGTTCTCTGTTCTGTTCTGGTGTCCACACTTGATAGCCGTGATACCACGCCATTCAAGGACTAAAGGCGCTGATGCACTTGAGGGCCAGTGAGAGCGTCTCTCCGTTGGCATACACTGTCATACACATGCAAATGCGCCCACACACACTATACATATATATATATATATATATATATATATATATATATATATATATACATATATATATATATATATATATATTCACAGTATGCAAGTGGTAAAAACTAAAGTGCCACCTGAACATTTTGAAAGCACTGCAGGCCAAAGCACATCCAGCAACGTTTATGTATGACACAACAGAAGGCCAGCGAAGCTGATCACCACAGATCAGTCCCTATTATAAGAGGGATCAATCACAATGGATCAATAGGATCTAAAGACTGTTATTGTATGCAGTGTCCAGAATATGACCCTGGACCTGGCCACCCTCAGAAACTGAGGTTAAAGGTTGCTACAGACAAGGAGAGACATGGCGACATAGATTTCTGTCTCTGTCTCTCTCTGTCAAGACCATCCACATCTTTAAATAATTTGAAATATACAAACAGGAGATATCTTTGTGAGAGAAGGATTGAGAGATACCAAGTGTAACTGCACGTCCAAATTCTGCTAGCTGCCTCCCTCCCTGCATTTTTTAAAAAGCAGCAGAGGACTGCACAGGATAATCACTGTAGAGAGTGTGGCCCCTTTGCTACATAGTGGTCAATGCTGGATGCTAACTAAAGATTCCCTTAGCTCTAATAAGATTTCTTTCTTTTTTTATTTGTTAAGAAATGTCAGATTTAACACAAGCAATAAATATACCTCAGTTTACAGCTCAAAAAGACATTTATGTGCGCAGTAACTCTTTAAGTGCACTGTTAAAGTAAAATTTAATGAGTGAACTGCTCACTGCAGAGCTAAGGTCTGTGAATTTTAAATATCAATGTTTACCCAGTGGTCTCATATGTCGCTGGAGCATATCCCAGCACGCATTGGTTAGAGATCATCCTGATCAAAAGGTTGCCAGTGAATGGCAGTATTAACACACAAAGAGAGACAACACTTTTCTATTCATTCTTGAGGTACATTTAGATTTAAAGCAAAACCAATCTTTGCGTTGAGTTGTTCGTGTAATTTGACTTTTACATGCCTTATATATCCCTTAATTTACAGGATATGGTTTGTCATACTTTACATACATACGTTTGTAATTCATGTACAGTTTGCAGATAATATTGTGTCCACCGCTGAAAGTGGCTACAATGGGCATATAAGCATCAGAACTGGACCACAGAGCAATGGAAGAAGTTGGCCTTGTCTGACGAATCACGTTTCACTTTATATCATCTGGGAGGCTGGGGGTGTGTGCGTCACTCACCTGGGGAAAAGATGGGCAAACCGGGCAATGTTCTGCTAGGAAACCTTGGGTCCTGCCATTCATGTGGATGTTGCTTTGATGTGTACCACCTACCTAAGCATCATTGCAGACAAAGTACAACCCTTCATGGAGATGATATTCCCTACCACACTGCAAAAATGGTCTAGGAATGGTTTGAGGAACACAACAGCATTCAAGGTGTTGACTTGGCCTCCAAATTCCCCAGATCTCAATCCAATCAAGCATCACCGGGCGACCGTGGCTCAGGTGATAGAGCGGATTGGCCAATGTCATGAGGGTCAGCGGTTCAATCCCCGCCCTTGCCACTTGTGTCATGGTCATCGTATCCTTGGGCAAGACACTTCACCCACCTTGCCAAGTGTGAATGTGTCTGACTGCTGTATGTTTCAGGTGCTGAATGGCAGCCACGCTTCCGTCAGTCTGCCCCAGGACAGCTGTGGCTACTAACCCTGTCAGGCGCTTTGGGTGTCTTGAAAAGCGCCATACAAATTCAATCCATTATTTTTATCTGTGCGATGTGCAGGACAAACAAGTCCGATCCTTAGAGGCCCTAACTTGCAAAGTATTACATTTTGCAGCTCCACGAAAGCTTGTTTCAGATCAAAGTACTGCTAAAAAAGGTGACTTTCTCCACCACAATCATTAAACAAAAGTAAAAAATAAAAAAAAAACCTCTTCAGCATAATCCTTGGAGTAATCCAAGGTGTATCTGCTCTGGTCTAGTTTGTGCAGGGGAGGAGAATCAACTGTGTAGAGTGAGTTAATTGACGCAGCAAACGGCACTCTTAATGGCTGGTGAGGTATCACAGCCCAGTATCACACATATATCCCATGAACTCACCTATTTCCTGTCTATCCTTCTCCCATGTCACCTGAACCTTTACAAATGTTGCAAACCAACCACATTAAATACCTTCACATATGTATGTATTTATGCACTAAGTTTATATTTTTGTGGTGACAAATCCTGATCAGAGATAACTCCCAGATATGTCTCTGTGTTGCTGGAGGCCAGAGTAATGCTTTCCTGAAGAGCTATATCATTAGATAATCTCAGATGTTTAGCACTCAGCACAATAAGCAGCACAATAACTTTTGAAGTGTAGCTAACTGATTGTCATGTGGCTAAATGCGTTGCGATGCGTTGCGTTGCGTTGCGTTTTATTTTCCGCTTTTCCATGAGGGTCGCGGGATGTTGCTGCTTTTTATCCCCCTGAGGAGTTGCGGGGCTTACTGGGGCCAAATCCAGTTCCACTCATGGGCGAAGTCCAGGGTACACCCTGAATGTCGCCAGCTCATTGCAGGACCCTTACTGATGGCAGTGGCTGCCACACAAGGTGCCAACTGCACATCAGGAGCAGTTCTGGGGTTCAGAATCTTGCTCAGGGATACTTCGACATGTAGCTCAGTCCCACCCCAGGGGAGCTGGGGATTCAAACCAGCGACCTTCCAATCACTAGTCCACCGGCTCTACCCACTGATTACGTAAACCATGTGGGAACACCAGCTGTCACAGCTCAGACAAGACGGCATTACAATTCCACTGCCTAATAATATAGAGGGGTGGGAGGATGACATGAAAAAGTGGCCTAAAATAACATACAGTAGAATATTTAGCTACTTTCTCAACTCTGCCGCTTTGGCCGGGGAGGCAATGAATAACCTAAAAAGCTCTGAGGCGTATCAGTATCTGCACATTAATAACGTGGGACGCGTTTTGTTAAAAGAGATCGTGGGACACAATCTGATTTACCTTAAAGCAGACGTAGTGCGCAGTCAAAGCCTTAAAGTCCCCCATCTTGGTGATGGGGGACTTTAAGGCTTTGGCTGCGCTCTACTGGGTTTTAGTGTCATCATCGGGTGAAATACAAACAGCAGGGTGTTCATGTGTTGCAGTTCAAGGCAGATCTTGCAGCCACGCTGCTGCCATCCTTTGGAAGGTATATGTTGATTGTTCTGATAGTTTTAATGATAATTTTCATTGCTTTTAATGTAGGGCTGCAACAAACGATTATTTTTGTAGTCAATTAAATGTCAATTAGGTCAATGTCTTCCATCAACCCCACTACTTCCCACCGGGGTGCATGTTGAAAACACTGATCTTGTAGCCACAGATTCAACTTTGCCTTGTTATTAGTACAACCGCGAACAGCGCAACATGTTCCCGAGCTGCGCAAGGACATTTTTAGAGCTGATAATCGTAAACAGTAAAGACCAGTAAACTTACAAATAAACCACCGGAAGTTGGACCCATAAACGTTTCTACATCAGCGCCCCCAGGAATAAGGTGGATAAAATAAATTGCGTTGGTCTGAGCACAGAACCTTGTGGAATTATGTGATTAATTTTGGTATGCAATGAGGATTAATTGTTAATTTATACAAATTGTGATCAGTGCAGTTCCTTTGATAACAATTAAATCTAACAGACACATATTGATGGTTTAAATCAGGGGTATTCAATAAAAAATCCAGTTAAAGTACTTCAATAATAAATAAATGTTTTTTTCTCAATGGCAAATAAGGGTTGCATTTTAAAATAAAGTAGGCTACATAACAGAGAGCTATTGAAAAACGTGCTTCTAGTTGTCAAGTGTTGACAATCAAGCTCTAATAGAGGAAGGAAGTAAGTTACTTTCCCCCTTTAAAATAAGAGCGGAAGATTTGCTAGTTTTATGAACAATGTGTGGGCTATAATAACATCAATAACAATAACATAACACAAGAGAAATATATTTGCCATATGGTTACATTCCTGACTATTTCACATCATATCCATTCATGTCATATGGCACCACTCAATGAATATATATATATATGTATATATATATATATAAACGAAAGTCATCTGTATGAATCATGTGAAATAGCGCAAACCTTGATTTTCAATATCTATGAAAATAGAAAATAAAACAGATATAAAATTTCTTTCCATTCAGTGTTATGGTGATGTCACAAATCTTAATGGTGGACATTTCAGGATCTCAGCACCACACACCAAAATCATCTCCATGGCTGGATCACTACAGGCATGTGTTTTTGTAGCCTAATGTGCGTGAACCGACCCTTAAGATAAATAAAAAAAAAAAGTCTGTATATTTCTGAAAAGGAAAAAAAATCTTGTGCCGTTTTATTTTGAAACTTGTGGCCGGACGGGGATGTCATCCTGTGCTCTGTGACTTGACGCGAGCCGGTGATAAAGGCGGCGCAGCAGCAGGGAGTCGATTGTTAACTTGCCTCTCTATGTTGGTTGCGAGACCAGCAGAGATCTGGTTTGTCTGTTGTCCTGCCTTGTATAACAAAGAAAGTAACTCATAACCCGGCGAAAAAGGAAGAAACTGACCCATTGACACAACGGAGACAAACACGGGATCTTTTCAGTTACTATATTTTTCGTAACTATACTCTCCCAGAAGTTAAAAAAAAAACAAACCCAAAACAAAACAAAAACTGGACGACGCGTTTGTCCGCAAAATGTTGAGCGGTTAGTAATCTGTTGTAGTTGTTCACCGATAGCTGCGCAGACGCTTGTTTTAAGGTTCGTCACTGCAGGGACACGAAGGAAGGAAGCAGCTGAAACGGACACAAAGCGGACAGGCTCAGTTGGGTCAATGGAACCTCAGTTGATGTGCTGTGAGGGAAACAGGCCTGCCATCCGGAGGGCCTACCGGGACTCCAACCTGTTGACTGACCGGGTCCTGCACGCTCTGCTGCGTGCAGAGGACAAGTATCTACCCGCTTCCAACTACTTCAAATGCGTCCAGCGAGAAATAGCTCCCTACATGAGGAGGATAGTGGCTACCTGGATGCTGGAGGTGAGTTAATGCCACGACATTACATGTTCTACGAAGAGAATCGCGTTTATAGAGCTGGTGTTAGAAGCTGTGATCGTGTGTAAAGTCATGGTCTTGGTCCAGTGTTGTCTTTTTGTGAGGAATTTGGAGCCAATGGTGAATCCAGCATAGATACAACCAATGTGACTTGGCTATCAAATCTCAACTTCAGGAACAGATAGAGCATGCTCACTAGCGCCATTGTTGATTTTGTGGAAGAGCGTCCATGCATTTATTTTTTAAAAGGTGAACAAAATCCATGCCGAGTCGAAGTTGTAGCCCGTTAAACACGTAGTGCTCAGATAAATGACATATTATGCAAATTTGCCCATAAACGAGCAGCACTTTCGGTTAATTTTTTTCAATCAAGTTTGGATTTATGTCGTCAATGGAGAATCGTACTATCAACCGCAATCACATTGTTTGACTAGTGGCATGATAATGTAGGTTTGTGTTGCAGTTTAGGCTAAACTATCGCCACCTTGTGTAACACGGTAATCCGATGCAGTGTATGGCGTTAAAAAAAGTCAGCTACCCATGATTTACTCATCCGCGACGCGCCGTTTTCTTAAAATAAACTGTTTAAATGCACGTTAACTTAAGTGTTAAAGATAAAAGTTGAGGTCCAGAGGTTATATAAACAACTATATGGAGTAGATAAAGTAAAATAACATAATAATAATAATAATAATACTTGTAGACAATGTGAAACTGCAGCGAGCTCCCAGTGTGTGCGGACCACGCGCTGCCTTTGTGTTGGGGGCTCTGTTCAGCCTCCATGTCTCTCTGTACACCTACCGGCGACATTTCTTCAACTTTTTAGAATGCATTAACGCAGACACCTAATGTAACTCGGATGTAATCACAAAACCACAAATCTGAGGGCGACTATTCATGTTGCTTTTTATTACTGAAAAATAAATATATCTTAATTCACCCTCAGGTTAGTCTATATCTACTAAAAATACATCTAGAGCTACAGCTGGATTTAGATAGAACTATGTCCAGTTTGTCACATCACCTGTTCTTAGAGGTTTTCAGTTTATATGAAACTCAGAAAAGGAAAATATTCCCACACGAATGAAGCTGCAACCACTGCTGTTTGGTTTTAGTTTTTAACTGACTCTACATTATTAATAATGTTCTGGCAATCAGTGAAATTGTCTCTTACTGACATTTTTCAATTAATTTGTTACATATCTCATTGCCATGAAATAGATGACCAATTCTGCCATATTTTGACCAGTTGACATCACTGCAGGTTCTGCGGACATCATACTGAGTGCTTGAGTCATGATCAAAACTGTAGCAAACCACAGAACTACTAATGCATTTTCAGATTCCACAAACTTTCTTGGTCAGTTCTTTACACCTGCTGAAATTGCTGGCAGTGCTCGCCTCCTCAAAATCTAAAATGTTTATAGTTCATTCATTTGCAACATTTTAAGGTCCAAAACTGGACCTTAAAACCAATGTACCTGATGGTAGTAACAGTGAATTTCATAGTGGCATTGATGAAGAACCAGTATTTAATGGCACACTTGTTGTCTGGTTTGTGTGTGCAGGTGTGTGAGGAGCAGAAGTGTGAGGAGGAGGTTTTCCCTCTGGCAATGAACTACATGGACCGCTTCCTGTCAGTAGAACCCACAAAGAAGAACCACCTGCAGTTACTGGGAGCTGCCTGCATGTTCCTTGCATCCAAACTGAAGGAGACAATCCCACTCACTGCCGAGAAACTCTGTATCTACACAGACAACTCTGTCAGACCGACTCAGCTGCTGGTATGTCATTCAACAGTGACCACTACATTGAAACACTTGGTGGGGGCAATATAAACAAGATCATAAATATGAAACATCTTAGCTGGAGTAGCATATCCAGCCTGCCTGTCTGTCTGTCTGAACACAGTTGTTCAGATCAGAGTGTCTAAGCAGCATGTTGACAGATTGCCATAGACTTAATGGTCCCTCGGTGATGATGCCTAGTTGATTTGGTAACCTCCTGACCTTTTCCTGTAAGCCCGACTGCAAGGTGAAAATGTCCCACTTACCTACATTTTCTCCAGTATCACCCCAAAGCCTAACATTCCCATAAGTAGACAAAAAACACCCATCACCATCTTTTGTTAATCCCTACATCTGTCTCTTTGGATCACTGTTGAACCTGTCTTTCTGTTCCACACTCTGTTCTCATCCACTCACAGCAAATGGAACTTCTGGTTTTGAACAAGCTGAAGTGGGACCTGGCTTCAGTAACCCCTCTAGACTTCATTGACCACTTCCTGTCTCAGCTGCCCATCAGGAGAGAGAACAGACCCATACTGAGGAAGCATGCTCAGACCTTTGTGGCACTGTGTGCGACAGGTATGCATGGGCCTATGTTATATACATGACTGTATTTTCATAAATTCCTTTTTTAGATTTGCACACTCATGTAGGTGCACGCCAATTGTAGGTGATACGTGTATTCAGGAGCGTTAGTAAGGACAGTGATTATTTCTGATGTGGTGCTGAAACCGTTGCCTGAACAGAGACGAATTTTGTCTAAAAACTGCAAAAAACAGCCTAACTCTATTCTCGCTGTTCATTCTATTTTTGCAAATATTGTAAAACAATAAATCCTAGATCGGTATTCTTGTTTCAAAGCTCAGTGTAGGTAATTGTAATTTGCCTGTTTGCTCAAACCCTAATTATGTTCACTGAATAATTAAGTAATTGCAATTTTACATTAATTTAGTCTAATGGATTAATTAGAAACGGCGAAGACTATTGAAAATAGAATGTCCGTTTAGTTAAACTGAATGTCCATTAATTTAGCATTTTTGCAACAAATCTATAACAAAACCTGAAAAATGCACCTGTGGAATACTGTGAATTGGCAACTCTCTTCTCCTTTGGCTTTTACTCGCTGCCATCTTGAAATCAAATCAAATTTGAGCCAGATACCCACTCACTCTGGGTACATTAATTAAAGGTCTCACTTAGTTTCTTAATGTGTGTTTGTCTGAATGTGGACACGGAGTCTTTTGAGAGCTCAGCTCTGTCAGAAAGACTTGATATTGTTAGCCCACAGTATCCGCCCCAAATAGAACTGGGCTGACAAGCCTTTTAGCTATGATGTTGGAACTAATTCATCACCCTGGCATAAAAGTTGAACCAGGCTTAACATTCCGCATTGAGATTTAATCCAGCATGAGACTGTATGTTAGCCAATCAAATACATGCAAGTCCACATTCCTGCTAGATGACTTTATAATAGTAGTGCAGTGCCCGTACCTGTCCGATTGCTAGGTCTCGGGTTTTGCTGCTTGTAGCTTTCTTGAGGACCGCTCATCCAAATCACTTGGATATCTGATAACTCACAAAATGTTTTAATTCTTATTTCAAAAGATGGTCTATATGGTGGAGTCATATAATCACCATTATTCGTTTGCAACTAAAGCCTTGTTGTCAAATTTGAAATAATTTATTAACGATATAAATGTAAAAATAACTAGTTTCACTGTCAATTGGAAACTAACTGTGAATAAAAAGTCAGAGGGTACCTGCCATCTAGTGACTCTTTTTCTGTAACTGCGGTGTGCACATTTCACAGCAGATGTCATTCAAGTTTATAACTGACATTACTATGTATCCTAAAGTGGGGCACAAGCCCAAATCAAAAGTCAACACTACAGAGCGATTATATTGTGTTCCCTCTGTAGTATTTATCCATGCTAAATAACACGTCCTGCTACTGATCCGTTCTACTCTGCTTATGATCTTCGGTCATGTATCTGCACCACAGCAGGTTAAACATGCCAGTCCTACAGTGACCGTAGGCTTCCACAGATGTGTTTTAATCTGCTGCACATAGTCAAAGTGAGTGCATACACATGACACATTACTTTACACTCCACATTGATTTCTGTCATAGTCTGATCAACAGTTCATGTGATTCGACCCTGCAACATTTTTTTTTCTAAAGTTGACCCCATCCCAACTTATTCGGCATGCACTGTCGCAGCCAGAATGGACTACCCTCATTGAAATGAATAGGAAAACCTACAAACTTACTACGCTGGATCCAATGTGAATCCACTCGTCATGCTACAACATGCTGTCTTTTTAACCCTCTTGGCAAGCGTGCCAAATGTGACACTGGGGGCGTATCTGAATCCTCAATTCCACCTTTGATATCAAAGGTCGAGATCGTAACATTATTTCAATTGATATCCAACGTACAGTGGAGATTGTGACACCCCTAGAGGAAACTGTGTGCTCCAGCTGAGTTTGGGTTGTTTGTGTCAGTCATTATAATAGGCTGCAGGTTCTGGTGTCTGCTCTGCAAGTGAAATAAAATACCAAAAGAAAACAAGACATTTTGTGATTTAACCATCTGAACCACTGATGATTGTGATATGTTACCTCTCCAGAGCCGCAGCTCTGTACAGCAGTTGGTAGACCTCTGGTTTTATGCTATTGTAGTTTAGCCTGGCTTGTAGCTGCAAACTCTGTTTTGCTGTCAGCCGTTTCGGGAGTCATGTTAAATTACTGCTGTTGAGAACCCAATGTTTCCTCATTTGTGGCACAGAGCAGTGGATCCTTGTTTATTCAGAATGTATCAGTATTGAACGCATTGCACCACTACAATTTGACACTGCACCTCCGTAGTTCCGCAGCAATAAACCTGCAGAGTATGAAGTAGATTTGCTAAATGTTTCCTCAGAAATGCGCCCCACAGACGGATAGAGAGAGAGATTCCTTGTTTCCTTGTAAGATGAACACCTTACGTCTGCTGTTTATCTGTACTGTTTGTTGCAATTAAAAATATAATAGCTGTGATAACTTTTAACAGTTAATACTTTAAAAAACAATCTATTGCTCATCCTGAACAAAGCAAAGCAAAAGTGAAGTTGTGGTTGTGTAGTTCATGCCTCAGTGTTGCCTTAAACAGCCCCCTGCAGTACTTTCAAACAGCACTGTTAAACATCTCCGACAATGAAGGTTTGAATTCTAAATGTTTGTTTTTATTTTGTTCTTCTTACCATCGTCAGCCGCTGAAAAGTCATCATATCAACTTTAAATTCCATTATGATCTTCCACAGATGTTAAATTCATAGCTAGCCCTCCGTCCATGGTAGCAGCAGGCAGCATGGTGGCAGCAGTGGAGGGCTTACAGATGAGAATGGTGGGCAATGCCATGATGTCTCAGAAACTGACAGAGCAGCTGGCACAGACCATCAAGAGTGACCCGGTGGGTACATCTGTCCATGACATGCTGAGTCCAGGTTACATTCACCCAAGAACTGGGACTGTCTTTGATTTTCAAATGTACCTAATCTCTTACTCTTCAGGACTGTCTCAGAGCGTGTCAGGAACAAATCGAGTCGCTGCTGGAAACCAGTCTCAGACAGGCACAACAACAGCAACACTCAGTTACCATGGAAGTTAAGAACATCAGTGAGGGGCAGGACCTCTCAACGACACCCACAGATGTCCGGGACGTAAACATCTGATTGAGGACTGCCAATCATGATACTGGATGAGAAAAGAGAAGCGGGTTGAACGGATGAAGTCATTTTTGACACACGCATACAAAGACGTATGGCTTTGTTTTACATAATGAAATGTGTGTTTTAGAGTGCTCAGAAGTGACTGAACTCTGTGTATCACAACTGTGAATATGATTCCAGTTTGAACTGTTGCAGGGACCAAAAGGAGATGCTGACTAGACACAATCATATCCAGGACATTGTCAAATTTAAGACTGGAATTCAACAGCCACTGAAGAAATGGTTGATGCACTAATGTGTGTTAGTGCGGCGTTTTACCTGTGGGTAACAGCGGTATGCGCCTACCAAGGTGTTGTTTGAAGACCTAATAGGCCTCCTCACAAATTCTAACTGTCTGGCCTCAGAGACTGATGGGGATTGGTGCATAAATTCATTCCTGGGCCTGTATTCATCAAACATTTAGGAATTACACTAAGAATACTCCGGCTTGGGAGTAAAAACGTTCTTTGCTACAATTAAGCTTTAAGACAGATTTGTTAATTCACTAATACTGACAATGAAGTGTTAAAGCAAGCAGCTCACTGGCTCAAGTGATCAGATGTACGTCAGTTGGAAGTAGTCACTTAAAACAAGTGTTCTCTGGATTGTACATTTTGCTTGTCATTACATATTATACATATTACTTATTGCATTAAACATTTTGCAGACATCAAAGACCCTTACAAGCTACTCTTAAAGGACCTTTTTGAGACCTTTTAATTTCAAAGCATTTGAAATATGAAACATTCAAATTTAGGAATTAAGGTGAAGGATTGTATTTATCTTTCGCTTTTAGTGATTTGATTAATGCAGGCCCTGGCTCATGTAGTAATAAAATGGTATGAACCAGGAGTAAAGTTGTGTGATATAGTTTACATTATGAGCGACAATGTTTTGCTTCAAGACATTATGGACATCTTGCAGAAAATTAACAATGGTATCCATGAGACCTCATCTGTTACCTTTTGAGGTTGAATTTGGATGCAAAAAGCACACATGGTTGTGTGGTATTGACTGATAAAATATACGTATTAGTTTTTGGAAACCATTATAAGTTCTAATCACTTAGCACGAAGTGTAGGGTGTTATATATCCAAACTGAAACCTTTGTTCTAATGTGATGCAATGTAGTGCACAGTTTCTGCCACAAGAGGGAAGTCATTCAGTGGGATGCAGTGACTGCCAAAGATCAGTTTTGGATTTGTCAGTTAGACATTGAACCCCAGCACTGTCTGATCAAAAGCACCAGTCTTTGACATGAATTTCATCAACCGTGTTGCAACACGTCATATTTCCTGTGTGCATTCGAAACAAAAAATCAGTAACTGTTGAAAGTGGGAAGGCTGAATCCAAATTTTGTTCAAAGTTGTTCAGACAGGACAAAAAGAACTTGAAACCTTTTTTTTCAACACCACATACAGAAGGTCTTTCTGTTCCTTAAAAAAGTGATGAAGCTGTACTAATTTTGTGAGGTAGGATGAAGTATACAGCTTTATTTTGCTTCTGATATTTATTATTTATCATTTTATTTTTTACAGGAACTTTACAGCTAAAATTTACTGTATTCTAAAGAGGAAGGTATGTCAAAGAGTGCTTTTCTGGATTGTGCTGCTCACAGCCATGTTGTTGTAGGCTACCTACACAGTGGTATGAATGCTTTTTTTGTATAAGCAACTGCCCTCCAACATAAGCATGAATCAGGTGCCCTCTGTTGGGGCTGCTTTTGTTTTAGGACAGAGCCTAAATATGAATTAAAGTAAAATTGATGTGACTCCTAAAGCCTATTGGTAATGTTTGATTTTCTTGCTTAATTTCTGCGTCATGTGAGCACTGACTCTCATCCTACAGGTATGGCTACAAAGAGAGCTGAAGTGATCCCGAAACTTCCCAGGTCTTGTTCTAGAAGGAAGAAACTGTCATTCAAAGCCCTGTTGACATTTTTATCAATGCTACTAACTGACATTATAGTTTTGGAATGGAGCCTTTCTCAACAGAATGTTGTCTAGCTTGTTTCATGTGTTTGGACAATAGTTGTTTTTTTTCTAAATGAATGACTATTCAACATTTTGGCTTTTACTGACCAAGAAAGGAGCATTGCCCGAAGTCCTAGACTTTCACAGCTTTCTTGTCATGGCTCAACAAGAGAGGCAAGTCCTCCATGAGCCTGTCAATGGGTCCAGCACGGTGTTTAACAACAGCTAGACAAAGACTAGTAAATGCTGGTAACGTTCATAGAAGAGATAACAACTAAAAAATTGTATTACTTAAGAAGTAAATGTTTGTGAGTTTTATGGACATGGAGGAAACTGCGTTACAATGAAGTAAGAATCTGCAACCCCATGCCTGGAGGCTCTTTGTGTGCACACAGATGGTTTAACTTGCATATTCAATAAATAAAAATATTACAATGTTTCTACTTCCTATTGCAGCTGCTGTAGTGAATTTGTCTTACAATATGAAAAGTAAACTCCAGGAACATACTTCATTTTTCAGAGAGACCAGTGAAAGATTTTAATTTGATTGAACACCTCATCAATGTCACTAATACTAGATAAGTACCAGTGATGTTCTTGGCTGTTGTAATCACCCAATGGTCTGTACACAACCATGCCCAGTACTGGCCCTGAGTAATTTGGTGCCCTAGGCGAGATCTTAGCTGGCGCCCTCTTGCATCGCAGTCAATTTGACAGTCAATTTTCATACACACAAAGAAACTGCATGTATGTATTCAAGATTTTATTTCTTTTAAGTCAAAAATATCACATCAAATAAAAACTAAAGAAAGAAACAAGTAATAAATACAATATAAACTAGAACTGCAAGCAGTTATGAACGGGGGCCAAGCCCCCCCGCGCGACTCGGACTCCACGCACCGCAGAGCCCATGGAAGTTGGCCCCAAAGGATGACTGGCTCGGGGCAAAAGTGAGGACACAGGCCAACTTCTGAGCCGTGGTATTCGCTGTAATGGGAAGTGCACTGGAAGTGCAAAAGGCTGAATCTGTGCCGATTTGGATTTGTTGTAATAAGCCACGCCCACATTGACCAGTCATGACCACCTTCAAGATATGGCCTCAGGATTGGCCCTACATCATACTGACCAAATTTCGTAAAAATCGGTGAAGCCGTTCAAGAGATAAAAACTTCCCATCTTTTCAGCGCCTCCTAGTGGCCAAAATTCGCCAAATTCGGCTCATCCCTTCCCAGTGTTATGGTAATCATGGATCTCAAATTATGGGTTAATAGCATTTAGTTTGACCGAGATATCAAACACTTTCCATTTTTATAGCTAGCTACAGAACTTTGTTGGTTAATAATTTACACATTTTTTGACTGAGCAAAATTCTTTTGATAACTTTAGATCAGGTCCAGCTGAAGAGCGTATGTGCCAAGTTTCACGCAGATGGGACAAAATCCCAAGAAGGAGTTCGAAAAAGTAGGTTTTGCAAAATTAATGTTTGTTGTTGATGTTGTTATAAGCCACACCTACATTGAGCATTCATGACCACCTTCAAGATATGGCCTCAGGATTGGCCCTACATCATACTGACCAAATTTCGTAAAAATCGGTGTAGCTGTTTAAGAGATATAAACTTCCCATATTTTTAGCACCCCCTAGTGGCCAAAATTGGGCTCATCCCTTCCCAGTGTCATGGCAACCAAGGACCTTAAATTTTGTGTTCACAGCATTCAGTTTGACCGAGATTTCAAACAGTTTACATTTTTATAGCTAGCTACAGAAATTTGTTCGTGAATAATTTGCGCATTTTTTGACCAAGCAAAATTCTTTTGATAACTTTAGATCAGGTCCAGCTGAAGAGTGTACGTGCCAAGTTTCACGCAGATCGGACAAAATCCCAAGGAGGAGTTTGAAAAAGTAGGTTTTCCAGATTTTGCGGAAAAAAAACAACGTTCTATACGGAAGTGGGCGTGGCCAATCGCAAAGTGATTCAGCTCCATTCAGGGAATCTGGGGATACAAGGTTTTTGAATGTACGACATACGGTTTGGGAGTTATAGGCAAAAACGTGTTGGCCTAGGTTATAGCGCCCCCTGCAGGTGGATATATGTAGTTTTTTTGTCTGAGATATTTGCAGGAGTCTGGACTAACCCTCCAAATTGCACCACCCTCCCTTGCATGGTTTGGCCGTGAAGCCGCCTCTGCCTGTTCCGCTCTCTGCGCCTCTCTCTCCGCTCTCTCGTTCTCTAGTGCAAGTAACTCCTCATCTTCGAACAAATGTGGTCTACCGTCAAATTCAAAAGGTTCGTCGTCGATGTCTTCCACTTCGACATCAGACAAGCTCTCCATCGTGACTATTTCGGAAACAGCTTCAATCATCACGGACTCTCTGCTCTGCTCTCCTCTCTGCAAGAACCATTAGCATGAGCAGACAAGCTAGCTCTCGGTGCACAGCGAATAGACTCATAACAGGCTATTCTAAGGCTAATGGCTAATGACAGGCTGTAACATGAACATGTACGTTATGAACAGAAAAACGAAAAATGCTGGAATACGTTTCTGTCTGCAAAATTCAAATTTCCGTCGCTGCCAGTGAGGGAGTAAGCGCACGCTCGACGGATCGACTAGTTTGGTCTACCGGATTGTCAACAAACCGGTACGTGGCTGCTTGCACAAACACACTGGGTTAAAAAAAACCTTTTTTATTCATTGTGAGTCATAAACACTACAGTGCTGTGTTGTAAGGTGTCTGCTGATGTTGCATTACTTTTGGTGTGAGATGTGGAGCATGTTAAGACGCTTGAAACACAGTGTAAAGTTCTGACCCCATGCTGTTAGCTGTCAATGCTAACTCTCCGTTCAAGGAGCCCCGTAAGAGGTGGACCAAAAGTGTTGGCGTTTTCGGTACTGGCAAGTCAAGGGTAGCTTGAGCGATAAAGCTGCATGTTGAAATCGACCGATTATTTTGGAAAAAAAAATAAAAATTTTTTTTTTTAAAAATCACTTTCCATCAGGGAGGACGGCGCCCTAGCGCCCCCTTTTGGCCAGCCACCACTGCGTTGACTAAAACTGTTCTGTTTTTTTCTCTTCTTTTTAAAATCAACAATCATCTCTATATTTTTATTACTAATACCAATGTTGATACTACCACCAACAAATCTAATATTATTCCTAACACAACCAATACATATATATATATCAATCATTGCAATACTAAATAAAAGTATTTAGTAAAAAGTAAAGACAGCATAGACCAGCACCAAAACACAAACTGCGGTGTTCTGGTGCTGGTCTATGCTGTTCTTTCCAGCTGGGTAATAAACTTGTATAAAACTTTTTAAACACTGACCCTGACGTGTTGTGCAGACTGGACCAAATGACAAAGAACTGTTGCAACCCAGCTCGAAAGGTCGCAACAAAAAGGGAGACCACACAAAGGCAAACATTTTAAATAATATTTTATCAACTCAAATTAGACCACATCTAAAAGAACACAACCAAGATTGCTAGCCCTCTTGTAGCAAGTGCAGCAATCAGAGGAAGTTTCTTCAGGTGTTGATCCTTTACCTGACACCCCTGCCACTCTGCGTCAATACAGGAACAGGCAAAAACACAAGTAATTACGGACAGAGTGGGAGGGGTCGGGTACTTTTAAAACTGAATTATCTAATGAGCATGAAAATGCAAAAATCAGGTAAACTTGATAACTTGACAATTACGCAATAATCAGTAACTTTTGGCCTATTAAAAAAATCAAGATACATTATCTTGCCAGTCCCTGCAAGTCACACCCCACGCTAAGCTGATAATGTTTCAACCTTGAACACACATGACTCTATTTTCAGACAAAAGGGGCAGGAAAATCAATGATTTTTTAAAGGTTTGTTTGCACTTTGAAGACTCTGAAGTTAAAGTCCCAGCTATCTTTTAGGAAAAATCAGTATATCAGTATAAAAAGTATCAAGACATTGTGCCTCATTCATGAACCGTTCTTACGACCAAATTTGTTCTTAAGTCCCACTTACGAAGATTTTACGAAGATTGTGGCATTCATGAATTTTTTCTTATCTAGGATTTTTTCTTAGGCAAGAACAAATCCTACGAACACTCAGGAGTACTCTTACGCACATTTCAGTGCTGAAATGTTGGCATAGTTGTGTTTTCTTCTCTTGTGTAGTTCAATAAAATGCAATATTACAGTGATAACTCTGTCATATTTATTCATTTATTTATTCATTTCATATTTTTGCTAATTTACAAAGAATTTAAATTCTAAAATAAATTAAATGTGTCAATGATTTAAGATAAATCAAGTAAATTGGAAACATGCCATCAATTAGTAACCCCCCCCACCCTATTTATACATGGCATTTCTCCATCCAAGGCCCGCAAAACAATGGCATATATGTTGCTCCTGCGGCTTTCATCAATGTAAGAACACAGCTGCGAACAATTCTGAGGCTTACGAACGAGTTGGTGAATCTGACGTAGGGTTTTCTTAAGGAACCTCTTAAAAACAACTTAAGAAAGAATCTAAGAAGATTCTTAAGATATTGGTGAATGAGGCCCATTGTTGTCAATAACCTTAATCGCAAGTGAAGTGGACAGTGCGCAGGATTCTTTTTCCCGATTTTGACAGTCTTCTCCTACGCACCTGTCGACCCTAAGGTGTGCAAATGCTGCACTAAGCTATCTTTTAAAAATGTGATCTGTTTGGGGGCCCAGTAGCTCAGTCAGTAGAGTGTGCATCTTCTCTTAATTAGTTTAATTAACATGCAACAACTTAACTTCTTCAATCTCACTGATTTACATTTAGGGCATTTAGCAGACACTTGTACAAAGTGACTTACACTAATTCATACATACATTCATAAATTGATTCCGGTGGCTGCCATGCAAGGTGCCAATCAGAACATCCAAAGCAGTTCCGTATTTGCCCAAGGCCACTTTGACCTGAAGACCAGGGGAATCGAAGCAGCAACCTACAGCCCTGATTGTGCTACAGCGTAACACATCAAACACACACATTTTGCTGCCCAAAACTGTCACACTCTCAGAAGTTAATAGTTTTATGAAAAACTAGTAGATATCCCTGTTTACAAAGATACAAAAATATGTCAGGAAAAATTGTAAGGAAAGTTGATGCACAACACATGTAGAATACTTTCATTTTAACTGGATGCTGCAGCCAGTAAAGCATGGCATGTTTGGTTTTAATATTCCTTTCATTAGAAAGCTTCAATAAAGAGTTAGAGCTGTCTAACTATACCTTCTGATTTGAGCAGCCGCAAATAGAAAACTGTGTTATGACTGTTAACATAGGCAGAACAGGATACACTGCCTGCTTTGCACTTTAAAAAGGTATTGTTGTGCATAACTTTAATTAAGAGAATGTTAGCCAGATTAATTCATCTCAAAGCAGCCTCACAGAGCCACTATAGTACTTGCATTTATTAGATTGTGTTAGATCCCGTGTATTTATTTGTGTATGGCAGGAGTATATGGATCCCAACTTTTCTGACAGTGTGTGTGTGTGTGTGTGTGTGTGTGTGTGTGTGTGTCTGCGTGTGTATGTGGATATGTCTCTGTCCAAACTCCATATGTTGAGGTCATGCAGATCAGATTTTTGTAGACACTTTTATTTTTGCAACAATAACATATTGTAATGTAACATAATGCTTTTTATCCACTCCATGGACCCTGAGCCTTCACAGAATATACGTATGCTGATTGATTCTGGAACCATTATGCTCCACATGATGAGTCCATTGAAAATCAAATCAATTTCATTTATATATTTTAGTAAAAGCACAATCACATTGCCTCAGTTTGCTTCACAATCTGTACAGTAAACCACATCCTTTGTCATTAGACCCTCGATTGGAGGGAGGAAAAACTTGTCAAGACAGACATGCAATAGATGTCACACGCACAGAACAGAACAAGAAAATCACAATTTTGTGACCCTCCAATGGAAATCAAGACTTTAAACTTGTTAATCAGTCCAAATGGTGTTTTTCAAATTATACAAGACATATCATGAGCAAAAGTCATAGAAACATATGAACATTCAGTCCTCATCATCCACACTCCATCCTCAGGGCCTGGGGGCGGTCCAAAGCTAAAAAACAAACAAACAACTGGAGGGAGACTCCTCTTGGTCGCTGTGACTATTTGGTAATGTCCTATGGTCTCACCAGTGCCCCCGCATTTTTCAAGCACTCCTTCAACGATGTTCTCCGGGACATGCTGGACCACTCTGGCTTTGTCTACTTGGATGACATCCTCATCCTCTCTCCAACATATCAGGCTGATATCAGAAAAGTTATGACAGGAAATTTGAAGTTCCAGTTGTGATAAAATGTATATCTGATCCATTTATTTCTGATGAGAAAGTTAGTCAAAGTTCAGATCCATGAACTTGTGACCTGACCAATCACATCCAATCACACCTGAGGTTCATTGTATATTTAATTTAAAGCTGCAATAACTGTGTTTTTAAGGGCCCTGTGGGTATTCTTGCCGTAATTAACACGATCTACAGATCCAGCAGACACAGAGCAATATTAGCAAAAAAACCTAGTGGTGTTTGTGTCCTTAAAAACAGTCTGGAAACAAGGTGGTTGACCATGGTTAGACTTAACTTACTTGTTAAGTTAACTTTAGCTTGTGGGATTTAAAACGAAAACCAAAAGCGAATACACAGTAAAGTGCTCCATAGAGCTGAGGGGAACTGTAGAGTTGGTGATCACTCTCGGTGGATTTATCACTACTGACAGTTCTTTAAACGTTCAACAGCCTTTTGAACTATTGTTAATATCAAAAATATTAATATAGCCACTTAAGATAAATGTTAAGTACAGCTGATTATAATACTCAATTTCGATGCAACACTGTGGCTGTTTTTAGTTAAACAGTGTCCCTGAAGACAGGAAGAGGAAGAACTCTTTAGTTTCTGGCAGTGAGGTAACTTCATACGTCTTCAGCTGTGGTTAAACTCACACTTTCCACATATTCTAAGTGTTGACATTATCACAGCTCATTGTTTTACTCATTATTACTCTTAGATCAGACAGTATTTTACACAGTTTTAAATACTGCGTTAAGAAACGAGAACAAATAAGTTAATGAAAAAAGGATGGTTATGGTTAGCTTAGCTTTTGGTTTGAACATATCTTTACTGACAGACAGATCTGGAAGAGATTCTGGAAGCATACAATGTCATTACGTAAGTCCAACAGAGACTCTGAGTGCTGGTGCAGACTGGTTGAAACAAAGATAATAAAAAGTAAGGTAAAGGTTGTCCAAATAGGTAGTGCAACAGGTGACACACAGTGAAGTGAGATTCTTACTCCTGCCTTCTTTGTGAAGTACACACCTACTATATAGTAAGGGCATGACGCACACAGGACTGGCATTACAGCAACACTGCTTTCACACATATCTAGTCACTGTCACAAGACAGCAGTCAGACAACTCCTGAGCTTTGACAGTTGATATGCTAACAAGTTGGAAATGCTAGCAGGCAACATTTTAGTGACTGGGACCAACAGAGGCATTGGTCTGGAGCTGGTCAAACAGCTGGCTCAAAATACAGCAGAGGGGGCTCACATCTATGCCTGCTGCAGAGAAGCAGAGGGAACCAGGGCTGAGGTAAAACAGTCACACATAAGTACTTGACAAAATTCTCTGATCCATTGCTAACAAACACATCGCTGCTATTCACAGAAAGGTGTGGAAGCTGATTTAGGTCTAAGAGATATGGACCCTGGACTCACATACACGAGGAAGACTTTTAAATACTACCAAGCATTTAATTATTATAATCGATCTCTGTGTGGTCAAAGTGATTGTTGTGGAGGGAAGTTCTATTTGTTCCAACAGTTATTGATGGCTATATGATGCTTACTCTGTGTAAAATACTAAAATGGGTGAAGTTCTATGGCTGCAACTTACCTAATGTTAAGATTATTCAAGATATTTTACACATTACTCTATACATGTTCCTCAAAAATAAATATTGTTGCAGTGTGGGTTATGGTGAGTGGTTCACAAAGAGTCTCATTTTTGAACTACACGCAAGTTGAAGTAGGTGATGTCGATAAGGCTAAAACAAACACTTTGGTTAAAAACAATTTGGTTGATTTTTGAGAAATTACAGGTTTTAACTTATGTCTCTCTTTGTTTATTCAACTCTTATCAGACAGTTTACCAGCAAAACAGCATCATCTGTCAGGTCCTTACAAAACTGTTGGACAACACGGTAGTTGAAGTCTGGTTAGATTTAGGCACAAAAAAAGATTGGTTGGGTTTAGGGATTCAAATTTAGTAAAAAAAAGTATTTTAAGATTATAGAAACAATGTTTGGGGGTGTCAGACTCGGCAAAGAAAGAGGACTCAGATGCAGATAGGCAGCAGTAATGACAGGTTTCATTTTCTGAGTAGCAACTCTTCAGACAGAATGACAAAATAACAGGACTATGAAAATCTATTTGTCCAGAGGACAAGACACGATCAACAGACAACACAAAATAACAAAAGGTGCTCCCGGAGGAGGAAAAAGAAACCTACACTAATCTCAAAATCTATTTCTATGAAAAATTTAATAAACAGAAAATCACTCAACTAGGAAAGCTCGCAGGCTATAAAAATTAACTACTCTATGTTACAAACTCTACAAAAGAAAAACGCTCCAAGCAGAGGGAAAAGACAAACGCTATGAAATTACCTGACTGAAACAAAAGATTGACCAAAAATATTATTAACACAAAATCACTCTTCTTCAGAGGAACACTAAAAAAACAGAAAACAAAACTTGGCAATACTTAACTTGGAAACGATCAAGGCTGTGAACAAGGCTGGATGTACTCGACAAGACAAACGAAATACTCTGGCAACGCGGACAGGGGAAGACAAAGACTATATGCACACACGAGGGAAGGGAGCACAGAGGGAAACAATCAGGGATCAGGGAAGACGCCAGACCGGTGACACAAGAGGAAGGGTAAGTGACCTGAAATGAGAGGAGAGTTACTTTTCAAAATAAAACATGAAATTCACAAGACAAAAAAACCCCAAGACAGGACATCCCTCACCGCGGTGTGACAGGGGGCACTTGCTGGAACAACGATGCTATAGTTTATCTCCAAGGACTGTTTCATAAGGAATAGAAATAAACTACACAGTAAACATGATATGTCCAGTACTGATATTTTGTGACTTTGCATTCCATTGATAACATTTCCCTGAAAACATATTTGCTATAGCATATTAGTTGTACATAAACATAATCTTTGGGAGATTCCTAAACTTATCCAAGTATTTTTGTTGCCTATTAAGGATTTTTGTCACATAACATTTACCAAACTGAAAACTTAAACAGAAAAATAAGGAAATAATAAGGGAACTTAGTTTAAACATGAGTGCACATGTTGTAAGTGTAGCACTATGTTCCAAATGGAGAGCAAACCCTGTCCCTTGGGTTAGAGTCTTGTACACAAGTCATTCAGACATAATAAGCTGCTTTGAAGCAGACTTTGTTGCTCCTTCATAAGTTCTAGGAAAGAGCGAGAAAGAGACCCGTCCCACATCCAAGTGAAACTGAAATCTGTTCAGTAGTTTTGGTGTTATCCTTCTGACAATGCAACCAACCAACAGACAATTGAACATGGGCAAAAACATCCTTGATGGAGGTAATAATCAGTCAACCGTAAAATACTATGTTCCTTTTGGTATATGAACTCCCAGTCGCCTGGGTGAGAGTCTCATACTCATCCAATTAGCTGGTGCAAAAAGCAGACTTTGTTGTGATTAGAATGATGGTCCAGGGGTACCATTAATTATGATTTTCTCAGAATATCCTCAACACAGGGATATTAGATAGACTCCCATTTCCATGAAAACCTTTTTAATGAAACAGTCTAGTATCTTATCCAGGTCATTCAGACATACCTGTTTTTTTCTGTGTACAGTACAGAGATAAGTCCAGGACATGGACATGTCAGGCTAATTAAACGAGTGAAAGCTTAGGAAAACCGCTAGTCTTGTTCTGTCAAAATTTAAATGTGTAAATGGTATTCACACCAACTGTTGATCAGTAGAGCAATGTAAGTCCATTGGTAGAAATGTGGTACAGCACACGATTCAAGTTAGCATGAAATAAGCAGTGTATTTTGAAACGTTCGCTGTCTGTCTGTCTATTCTCACCTTACCATCTTTCTTCCTGTCATTCTCCATGTCTCCCTCTTGTCTCTGTTCCCTTTAGGCCCTGAGAGCACTTCCCACTCAATACCCTGGAAAGATCACTGTAATCAAACTAGGTAAACACAACACACCCTAATATATCTGTGTAGATAATTAAATATTAAGGTAGAAGGTAATTTATTCATCATTATAAAACACAGGGTTGCGTAATGAAATGACAGCTTTTATGCTCCTTCATGCTACATAGACTGCAGAGCATATACATAGTTATTCATATACAAATATAAATAAACATGTTGGGCATTTTGAATCTGTGTCTGGCATCTTCATGTCAAAAGTTCAACATTTAGGAAACACTGTCCATAAACTATAACTGTGTGTGAGCACCAAGCACTACTCAGAAGAAGAAAAGAATGTAAACAGATGCGAGTCTCACAGCCTGAGGAAAGAAGCTGCTCTGTAATCTTGTAGTATGGCAGTTCATAGTTCTCTATTGCTTGCCAGATGGCAGCAAGGTAAACAGGAAATTCCTCATACCAGAGGTCTGTTCTTGAGTCTCACTCTGACAAGCGCACACACACAGCAATTCACCTGACACTCCCAGTGTCTATCTAATCTAAAATCTCTGCTGTTGTTTTTTCCACATAGAGCCAGGCTGGATACAAGTTAACTTTGAATTGACCTTATTCTGACCTGGCAGTGGACTGCTGGAACAAGCTCTGACCTTATATGATAAACAGAGAAATAGAATTTACATAGGCCTACAGGAAAAGTCACTTCAATGTAGTTCTGAGTTTATCATTCCTGAAAATGTATGTAGAAATTGGTTGTAGTGTCATGAAAAAGTGCTGAACATCCAGCAGCTGGGCCTCTGGAAAACTAAGAGGTTAACAATGGTTTGCTAATTAAACAGCAGATAATCTGGATGCAAAGTGAGGCTCATGGCGCAAAGAGGTGGTATTTAGACTCAGAATTAGTCATGGGTGTGTTTTGTGCAACCAGTCTGAGTGACGTCTCACTCTAACCAAAATGCAACCTAGGCTTTTTTTGTGAACATATACAAGTCAAACCTTTGTGTAAAAGCAGAATTACAACAAAAGAGGCACTTTTAAGATTTACTGTAGTTTCGTTTTGGGGCAAGCTCATTTTCAGTGGGAGTGCTTGGGGCAAATTAGCTATTTTTGAAACACTAAGAAGGTTCGACACAACATGAAACTTTGCTCGTACTATCACCAGGGTCTCTACACATAAACACGAGCATTGAGAACATTGTTTTAGTAAACAGAGTTTACTAAAAAGAAGGTTTTTTCAACAGCTCACCTTAGCGGTAGCTTGTTCCAC